>NW_015641039.1:257902-290790 GCF_001515625.1 Sinocyclocheilus rhinocerous | reverse complement strand
CTGGCACAGTTTGACCACTGCGTTCACCCCATCCTCTCCTTTACAGATGGTGAGGACACACCCCTGTCCTTTAATTGTTTGTTTCTCTCATTTGTTCCAGTATGCACACATGTACATAGACAAAAACAATGACAGCATCAAGGCCCGGTTATACTTCACTCTCTGCTCCGTCTCCTGGACAGCCTTGTCTGCACAGCTTTCAAAGTATACTCAAACCCGGATGAGCAAGCATGGACCTAGTAGACTCATTCTGTCTCAACATTCACCTCACGCCTTCGTTGTTGTACGTGGAGCGTCCGCGTGGTTACCAAAATTGGCTATGCATGTGGATGGTGTGTGCGGATGTCCGAATACAGTTCTGATGACAAAAGTAGCATCACACAGACCACTGGGGAACGTGGACGGCCCAAGTATACTTTGGGCACAGCTCTATCTATCCCTGCTGATCATTTCCCACAGATTGCCTCAAGAATGAGGACAGATTGCCTCAAGAATTTTTTTTTTTTACTGCATAACAACTTGGTGTTAATTTATGTGTTAATTATTCTGGATCTGGTTATTGCACCTCCTAAAATTACCTGCAGACTGATCTGGGTTTGGAGCAGGTCATTAGTGCTGGGATCTCAGAACAGTTTTTGCTTTTCATGTCTGTGAGAATTCAGTTACATTGAATTTGAAGAGCTGATCTTAGATCAGCGGTCCTTCCCTGTGCTGGTCGGATTAGCTGATCAAGCATTCGTCTGCCTGACCTTTGCAGTGATAACCATTTTAAAGAGCAGTGCAATCTGACTCCAAGCGTGCCAGTAGCAGCTAGCTTTGTCAGACTAGCTGAGAGAGAGACGTATTTTCCCTCATTAATATGAACCGGTTGTCCTCTCTAATCTGGCATCTGTTGTACAAATGAATGATGGGCGTAGAAGAGGCAGGTGACACCATGGGTGAAACTCGAGTAGATGGAGGGAAAAAAGGAAGAGGAACCTCAGTACAATGAATACTAGAGTCAAGCTCTGATGCCTTCTGCTGGAGAATTTACTCATGACACTTTGTGTCACTGATTTAGATGTTTGCAGAGCATTAGGTCAGTCACTATTCGCATTAGTAAAGTAGCCAAAGGATGAAAAGTCATTTTGAATGAGCATTATGTAAAATGGTGTTGGGTTTGATTCCGAGAGAATGCACATAATTGTCATTTTATGTCTCTCATACACATTTTAATGTATACCTTTATTTATTTTTAATTAACTTATTTTTTTAACTTTTAACTTTTTATTTATTTATTATTGGAAACATTTTTTACAATGTCCTTTTTACATGTTACATATATGCAGAGTAACATGCAATAACCCGAAACCAAACCTAATCTTAACCCTAACCTTATAGTAAGTACAGGTTGTTAATTTATATTACTCAGTATTTAAATGTATAATTACGCTTTAACAAGGGCACCTTCAAGTGCCGCCTTATTGGTTATTATTTTTTCATTATTTTTAATCATTAGTTAAAGCACTTTGATTTACACTTTGAATTGTGAAAGAAATGTGATGTATAAATAAACTTGCCTTGCCTTATGGTATTCCTTAAATGCATTGTAAATCCGCTTGGATGCCAGTTAGTCGAGACTTTCCCAATCCCATTTCACCCTTTTTCCACATAATTACTTGACCTCTTATTGCTATTTCTGGCCCATCTGTAAAAATGGCATCAACAAAAAAAAATCCCCTGGAAGTCTTAGTCATCTTGAATCGGTTCACAACCAATTTTACTTTCACTATCTGATGTTTCTCAAAGCGAAACAGGATATTCAACAAGAAAAAAGTTATTTTGGAGTGAAAAATTAGTGGGCTTGATGTCGGCCAATGCAAGACTGTTTCAGATGATTAACTCTTGTCGTCTTCTCTCTCAGATGTGATGATGAATCTCCATATGCAGCGTGTGCTGAAGGGACACTGGCAGAATCGTCCTCTGGAGAAGATCAGGCCCATCAAGAAGATCTCGCTCAAGCATAAGTTGTGTTTGGGTAGCCGCATCTCAGACCCGTCATCCAAAGACAAACACAAGCTCGCCAACTCTCTCCTCTCCACAGTCCGTAAGTGTGAAAACGACAACTAAAGACACCAAAAGACCTCATTTATTAGCTTTAAAGGGCTTTTATTAACATTGAAAAGAGAAAGGAAATAGTCAATTAAGGGATCTGGAGTCGAACCTGTGTGACCTGAATGACTGTATCGTGCATGCTAACATCTAGGCCAGTCTACAAAATTGTGTGCAAATCCCCTGCTTCCTCAGCATCTGAAATGTCAGGAGCTGAGTTTTCTCTAATGGAGGCAAATTCTCACACCTTTAGGAGAGTCTAAATTTGGTCTAAATATGACTGCCCCTATGGGCAGTTAAAGTGACCTGTGAGTGTCTGGCCGTCATTAGCTGCTCTCTGCCAGACGCTCATTGCAGTGACTCAGCAGTTATTTCTGGCATCATATAAGTCCAGCCACAGTTGCTGACTGTATTTGTTTCTTTCATATTCCATGTATGAATTATTGAACTCTGAAAGACGTCCCGATGTAGTGCTGTGAATTGTAGAGTTGAGTCATGTGTAATATAAAGAAATTACTATGACTATTATTGGTAGTTGTGTATTATTTAGTCCAATTTATTGAGAGATTTTGGCATGACAATCATGTATTCGTTTTGCAAAAACATTTAGCAGATGTTCAAGAAAAATATCGCAAAAGTATGTACATTACGTAAAATAAAGTATAGTGACAAAAAAGGATAATATTACATATTAAAAATGAAATAAAGATAAAATTAACACGTGTGAAATAACCTTAAAAATAAACTTAAAGATTAAAATTAATAACAGTGAAGATTTAAATGAAGTTAGAAATAAAGGTAAAACAAAATAATAATGCAATTCATTGTACATAAATGATGTAAAATAAGCCAAGACAAAGTATACAGAGTACCTGGCAAAGAAAGAAAAACATTAAAGATTAAAAATTGAATTAAGTTAATTGGGAAAAAAACTGTTTAAAATGGCCAAAATGATAAGTGGAACACAACACACAAATTATGAAGGGGAAAAAACAAAAAATTAAAATGGAAAACAGTACAGATTAAAAGAGAACTTAAAATTAGGTAGAATAAACATGTAAATCGATAAACAAAAATTATATAATCAAAGACAAAGGATGCAGAGTAACTGAAACAGAAATGTAAAACGGATAACAGTAACAATTAAAAATGGAGTTAAAAATAAATGTAAAAAATAAGTGCAAGTGTAAATAATTGAACAAACTATGTAAAAAAAAAAATATTTTGAAATATGCAGCAAAAACTAAATTGTTTCATCTTCATCTATTCATCTTCCTGTTTGCCATTTCTCTCAGGTTTGTCGCATCATAAGGTGCGCTCAGAGAAGGTCTCTCAGCATCAGTTAGATATCCCAATCAGTGCCAGTAAACATGAGTCTCGCCAGCATTTCCGCCAGAGCAGTTCTTTTGACAGGAGTCACGGCCGCAAGAGACCTCGTGAACCCTCGCTGGACCGTACAGAGAGTATGTTGTTCATTCTTTTCTTTTTTTTCCTCATTCCTTCTTTTATTGGCTTCAGTAACATTTGCTTCCCTCTCCCTCTAAATCACCATTGAGTTCAGTCCTGTAACTCAGCACTGTCTTTGATTTGTCTATAGATGCTCCAAAGTTAAATATGGACATGGGGAGTCCATGCCCATCTCTGTCCGCTCTAAACACGCCCACCCACAGCCTCCTGATGAGACAGCCATCAATCTCCGAGACCTCCACACCCCTTCACCTCAACAGCAGTGCCGCCGTAAGATGCTCTTCAAAGTCTTCCGAGTCTGTTTTTGTAAACATAAGAACGAGTTACTTAGGTCTGTATGTGACTCTTTCAGACTATTCGCCGACGGAGAGGAGAGAGCCCATTTGACATCAATAACATCGTCATCCCCATGTCTGTGGCCGCCACCACCCGAGTGGAGAAACTACAGTATAAAGAGATCCTTACCCCAAGGTTAGAGACTCAAACTGTCTATCCATACCTGTGTTCATTAGCCTTATATATTCAAAGATTTGTTCTTTACTTACTAAATTTGTTGCCCTATGCTTTTTAATTGTAGTTGGCGAGAAGTGGACATTTTTGCAAAACCAATATCTGAAGAGGATGATGCAGTGGAGGTACGGCCATGCAGTTGGTCACCCAACAGTTATTTTAGGCTGTTTCTCAAGCCTGTAAGCTGCCTACCTAGACAAGCATGTAAGATGATGATGCCCCAAAATGCTTTCTTGGTAGGCAGCTCAGTAGGTTTTGAGCTAAAATGGCTGCCAATATGATAAAAATATAGACAGTCAAAAATCCGTTCAATATGTGTTTTCCATGCAAGTGAACCGTCTATGTAAACGCCCAGATATTATAGGTCTGTGACTGGGCGAAGTAATGGTCATGTATAACCACTTGACGATGATCACCTATGCCAGGGGTGTCAAACTCAGTTCCTGGAGGGCCGGAGCACTGCAGAGTTTTGTTCAACCCCTGCTCCAACACACATACCATGTAGTTTTCAAATAAGCCTGAAGGACTTGATTAGTTGGATCAGGTGTGTTTAATTAGGGTTGAATCTAAACTCTGCAGGGCTCCGGCCCTCCAGGAATTGAGTTTGACATCCCTGACCTATGCATTTTGGGTCAAATACAATCTCCTCTGTTTTCTTTGTATTTATTATTAACTCATTTTTATCACACCAGTCAACAAACCGGCTTATTTCTGACTGGTAGATGGTGCTAATATTGTCGTGAACACAAACTTAATATGGCTGTGCCATCTGAATATTTAAAAATATTGTTTTGTGAATGCATAATTAAGCATTCATTTGTAAAAAAGTGTAAAAAGAATAAGTGAACTGACACAGCCTTGTGGAACACCTGTACTAATGATCTTTTGATGTGAAAGACAATTATTTACTTTCACACATTGAGTTCTATCTGTTAAAAAAGAAAACCACCACTTATTGATAAATGGGTTTACACTCAGCCACAGTGATTCTGTAATTTGTGATTTGGCTAGTTAATGTTTAATTTTAGGAATCCCTTGTCATTTTTTAATTGCCTGCATCCCTGAATACTGCCTGGTGTATGTTTTTAATAATCTTCTCCCATTCCCTCAGATTGAGGATCTCTCTGATGTCACATTCTCTCAGCTTTACCTTTCGTATGAGGAGCAGGAGCGCTCTCGATGGAGTTGGAGTGCCAGCAACATCGCAAAGAGAAGGGGCAGCAGGTGGGGGAACACAACTTGTACTGCTTTTCTTTGCCCTTTTTAGGAACAATTGCAGTTTCTCCTTTGTGTTTTGTACTTCATGATGGCAAACGAGTTAACAGTTTTAAACATGAGAGAATAATTGCAGTGAAAAACAACTCCAGGCTGTTCACTTACCTCAACAGTACAATGAGAACTTACTGAAGCAAAAAGCATTAAAACAACATCATCTCAGATGCACAAAGAAAGATCTGCTTCAAGGACATGGCAGTTCCGATGCCTGTTCCAAACTGTAATAGGTTTTGGTTAGTTTAGATGTCATTGGTCCATGTTGCATTCATATTTGTCAAACTGCACCAGAGATTGTTTGGAAGCAGTCTGAGACCCACCTTTTCTTGTTTTGTGTGCACCAAAGTTCAGATGGCAGTGTTTACACTTATTCACCGCATTCATACCAGAGTCTGAACACACATGATGATAAGGGCTAATCTTTTTCTCCACAGGTCATACAAGTCTGTGGATGGACGGACAACCCCCTTGCTGTGTGGCACAAACCCCTCCACGCCGCAGCCTTCGTCTCCAGACACGGCATATTTCCACCTGCTGCATGAGTACAACTCGGTGGCATCTCCATCCAGCCCTGTCAGTCCAGAGATGCTGATGCTGTCCGGCCTGCACACGCCCGGCTCCAGAGACTCCCAACGGCTGCTGTCCAACGAGGACACGTGCTGCTCCACCCCAGATACCTACGAGGAAATGGTAGGCGCCCGATATAGAACCACCATTGATAAATTTCCTAGAATTTATGATGTCTAGTGTTTCAGGTAAAGCTAGAGGCTTTATTGTACGTTCAAAGTCACATATGCTCAGTTGTACTGCAGTACACTTAACCCTTTAGGCGCCAGGGTTTTTTTGGAAAAATGCTGGATTTTGACATCAAGATTTCAAAAGCTTGTGGCTTGAAAGGGCTTAAAGATAGAGATCTAATGTAAATTAGAAAAATGTTGGGCATGACCGAAAGTTTATGTGGGGTGTAAATATACTCATCTAATTTGCATATTATGACGTCATCAGGGGGCGGCCCTCCTGAATGTCATAATATTCAGGAAATAATAGATATTGAATTGATGTTTGAACTTATTTGCGTGTTGTTGTTTTTTTTGTCTTTTTATCCTCATTCCAAATGATCAGAAAAGGAAACCAAAAATAAAACAGGAGAAAGTACTCTTTGATTAAGTATGACGTCTTGTCGCAATTTTGCAACTTTGGCGCTAAGAGGGTTAATACAGGGGCTGTCCCATTGGTGCAACTAAGGTGGAATTAGGAAACGAACAACCTTCCGGTTACCAGACAGATTTTTTTTGCCCTTTTGGTGCATTTGTCTTATTATGTGTGCAGATATTTACTTTGTGTGTCTCTGTTTGTCCCCTACGGGCTCCCCAGCCAGTACAGCCATGGGAATGCCGGACATTTCCGCTGGATGTGGATCCACAGCAGGAGAGCGAAATCCATCACAGTCCAGCTGGCGAGAGGCCCTGTAGGACCATTCGACGGGTGTCCGGGTGCAGATCGTCCAAGTCGGAGTCTGACGCTGGGCCTTCATCACCTCTCGGCGATGACGGCGCCAAGCAAAAACAAACCAACCCACCCAAACCTACTCACCGATGAAGCCTAGACTCTGCCCACCCACCAGCTTTCAGAAACTGAAACAGCAGCAACGTAGATGAAAAAAATAAAATAAAATAAAATGAATGAAAGTCCCTGTTGTTTGATATTCAAACATCAGTAAATTCTTTCACGGTTTTTAGTGAATTGTATGGAGATATATATTAAGACCTGTTTTAATTCAGTCTTGCTTTTGGGTCACCGAAGAATAAAAATGTTTAAAAAAATAAAAAGGAAGAAAGAAATTAGCTTGAGGGCTAAACCAAAATAAGCAGCTCAGAAACGTATTGTATATCGCTGAAGAGCACTTCCCCCTTAGCATGCTGTTGTACTGAGGGGCTCAGCTTGCATTGTGTGTGGTACCCTTTCAGATTTTTCCAATATTCCACATAAAATTACTCGTTCAGCCTTGCGGTTTATAATGGAGTGATAAAACGTTAAAATGAAGCCAATAATTATGATTACAAGAGACTTGCATGAAGGTACAGATGCCTGTCTTCATTTTTAAATAATTTTTTCTCTACACATTCCCTGCTTATTATTTTAAACAGACAAACTTCCCCGTATTTGATGCCTGGGAATTGCATAAATTCCGATATCTGGTTTTGATTTCAGTCCCATGTTCTCGTGAATACCGTGGTTTGTCTGTGCCCCACTTCTGTCAAAGTGACGGAGAGAGCAGGTGCCTTCATCGCAGCCAGAAAACGAAAGTGACGAGTTGCTCTCATGCGCTTTTTAAATGCCACCGTTTGATTAGAGCACTTAATTGGTCTCTTGCACGACAATTGTCCGTAACCTTACAATCAGCACCTGAATAAACATGTGCAGGACGCTAACATTTGAGACTAGATTCCACTCGCTGCAACTCTGTAACTTATCATTGTGTAATAAACCGTGTAATTTCTCATGTGGGTGTGAATTTTGAAGCACTTGACGTTGCTATGCATGATCAGGTTAGTCCAGAGAACGTGCAGTCACTCCAATATAAACTGAAATGTGCTGACACTTGACTCGGTTTTTCTTTTGACTTAGCTCCAACCCCATTTAAAGGAGCTCTTCCATTGATTGGTCAGGTCTAAACTTCTTGTCTTCGTTTAATAAAACGCAATCTGCAATACCTACAGCCATCATCGAATCCCGTAACTTGATGTTCGAGTAATAATGTTAGCTGGAGTGCTTGATAAGAAAGGACTTGGCAAATTTTCATTTGCTGGCTCCTCAGTTGCTGTCGGTCACAGCCATGTTTTGATGAGGAATGATTTCTGTTAGTTCCCCAGTCAGTGAGTCACTGCTTGCAACTCCCTCCTGTTATTTTAACTAATACGAATGTACAAGTCTAATAGCGGACACCAGTTACTTAAGATTTTTATAAGTAGCTTCTCTGTATCCGTCGTCACACGTTTCTAGCTATTGTAGCCATTTGTTCTTGTTTAAGGGATGTCATGTAAACCAGAAATCCTTAATATATTCCTTTTCACTGGAGCGTAACAGCGATCATAGTGTCAGAGAAATCTCATCTTTTGAGGTTGTGTGGCAAATCGTAAGGGGACCATCCACGACTGTCCCATTTCCTGCTGAGAAACCCACCGCCCCTTTCATTCTTAATATCATTAATTATGGTTTTATGTCTCTTTCTGTGGGGTTCTGTGTACTTATCAGGCAAATGTACCATAAGGTTTGACTAGCTTTCAGAAGCCAATATTGTATCGTGCAAGTTATTTTCATACTTTGAATTTCCAATGTGGTGAATGAGGTTTGGGTGAGTCTGGTATATCCTTTAGCATGTAATAGTTTGTACAAAACAACAACAAAAAAAGTTTATTTTGTACATACCTTGTTTGATTCTTTACTGTGTTTGATGTTCAGGCTGTAGCTGTCCTGATTGTCTAGGGAGAAGACACATGAGAATATTTAACACTTTCTTTATGGAGAGGCAACATGAAAAAAAAAATGTTTATGGATAATTGGCCGATCTGACAGACAGGCAACGTTTGTGCTTCTCAAATTAAAAGTGAATTATATTGTACTCAAATGTCTTCCGTCTTTCTGTTGTCCTATAAATTTTCAATCCGGTTCATATATGAAGCTTAAGTTAATTCATTACAGATATTCTGCTTAGATCAATAAGGATTTGGATTGAACCTTGCATTTCTTTAACATTTATATACATTTGAGGTTTTTATATAATGTGAAACCTTTAGAAACCCATTACAATTGTTCACACTAATGTTAAAGATAAGTGCAGAAAGGTTGTGGTAACTCATTTATCTGCACTGTAATGACCTAGATAAAGGTTCACTCAGGTAAAACTACCAGAAACCGTGTGAAAGAAAGCTAAAGACCACTAATAGTTGGAAGATAAAAGCAAAAAAAAAAAATCTACAGGCATGTTCTTCGAGTTAAGTGGAAAGGCACAGCTATTTACAGTCTTTATACTGACGCCTAGCGGCCATAATATTGCAGCACGCAAATTCGGAAGAATTTGGTTACCAAATACATTTTTTTTAAAAGTGCTATTCGCCTTTAACCGTTATTAATTTACTCCGTTCCACAGTATTCGTCTTGTCGTGGTCTGAACACGAGGCGACCCCCGCCATGTAAATTAAAACCGCTTTCATTTGGCTCCTGTCCTGATGTGTTCATGATTTTATACAGATTTTTCAATAGGCTATTGTTTGTTTTTTTCACATGTGAAACTTTTTACCTCAGAAAAAAAATTACATTGTACCTTTAAGAATGTCTAGTGTTTATAACGCGTTGCGTGCACTTAATTATTAATTAATCTAAGGGGAAAAGGAGTAATCTTACAAAAACAAAGGACACAGAAAGCAGTTTAATACGGACTTTATTTCCAAATTCACGTTTACAGCAAGGAGTATCAGTGTAAACCAATTAATAAAACACATTACGATAAAGACAATCACAACTCTCAAGCTAAAATGAAGAACTGTGAAGAGAAGAGCAGAGGCGGGAAATGAAACGGAGGAGAGAGATAGAGAGAGACCTCGCGACCGGTCAACAGATTACAGAACCGTCTGAAACAGCTAAAGGGTAGAATTACTTAAAAGGCCTTATCCAGTGCCATTTTTAAACATTTTATCTGATAATTCTGTTCTTCAGCTTAACCCACACGTCTAAATGCTCAGGTTTATGTTAGCAGCATGCTGTTCAAAGGACGGCCAGTGTTGGGTTTACAGCAATCCGTCTAAAGCTTCTCACGGTCATGTGAGATATATGTGGCACTAGGCAAGTCCTTTACTGATATTGTGGATTCTGGATGCAAATTTCCCCCTATTTTACCTAATATTATATACCTCTTTCTAAATGCAAGATATACAATCTAAATGAGTAATGTAGTTTGTGTAAAGGCAGCTCTTCTGTCAAATCAGTGCAGTCACTTTCAAATGAGCATAAAGCTCTGCAATGCACTGCGGATATTAAATAAAAAGCTTAGTGTCAGACCCAAATCAGATCATCTGAACACATTCGTACATCTTTTACATCGTCCACACAATACTATTAGGAAAAAAAGAGTGCAACATAAACCTGGATTTTAGCAGGTAGCTTCATTCCTTCAGTCTTCCTCCACTTTTTTTCCCTCTTTCTTTGCATGTTTTAAGATGAGTTAAACGCTGTAGTAAAGGTGGTTTTCTAAACAGTTGGACGGGGATGTGGTGACTGGTTACTTACTATATTCAAGACCATGGGTGAAGTCCATTGCATGCTGGGAATGTGCAGCGTGTGAGCGTTGTGGTTTGGATTGATGACTATATTGAAGGCTTTAGTACTGAGGGGAGCTTGGCTAATGTGTTAAATGTCCTGCTCTGTGAATCAACTCTGTACGTGACTGAATCCATCTTAGACCACAGAGAATCTTTAAAACAGACAGTTGTTTTCTCAAATGCAGCTGATGGACACCGGGAGGCACTTTTCAGCTGTCTGTTCCCAATGAGATTTCCCGATATGGTGTTAGTTATTTTATTGAGTGCTTTGGACCAATGCAAAGGACATGAGAGGATTTCATACACATTCTTTGGAACAGCATTTTATACGCAGAAGCTGAAATCCATCAATACAGAAGCATCGTGACCATACAGAGATGAGTTAAAGAAACAATGAGAGAATGTACAGAGTGATATCAGTTTGATGGGGCTTGTGCAGGGCAAACTACTTCAGAGCTCAACAATAAGGATGACAATGTGATCCGGGGCCTGTTTAAGGCCGTCACTACATCTTATATTTGGTCTCATAAAACTTGTTAATCATAGCAATCATTTTTGTTTTGAAAACTGAAACTTCAAGCGATGTATTGGATGCACTGAAATGGTTGTCATTAATTAGTAGATATTATCAGTAAGGTTTTGCGTTATATGACATTTATAAAAAAAACAAAGCTGTGTAAAAATGAATCTTTCATGGGAGTTAAAATTTAAATTTTTTGCATTAAATAATTGTAAATAGATCATCTCTAATTTTTTAAGACAAAATGTTGCTAAAAATAAAATTAATATTTTTTATAATATTTTCCAACAAGAGCTTTATGCCAAATGTCATAGCTTTCATGGCGTTACATTTCTAATTACTTGCATTAAATCATTTTAAAAAGACAATCTCAAATTAAAATGTATATTTTTAGACACAACATATGTTGCTAAAAATGTAAACAACTGTCCAGATAGACAAAAATCCTTAATGTTGAGCCCTGTACTACAACAGCTTTATTTCAGTTTTGTATGATTTTTGTAAATTGACATTTGCTTTTTTCTCAAAAGAGTCACTAGAGGCCAAGCGAGAAGATTTCATACAGCGATGCAACTTCCAGTGCAATCGAGGACAGATAAGCCTTGAGAATTTGCTGTGGTGATGAATGAGGATGTACCGTTTTAAAGAATTCACAGACAAAGTCTGGTACAGAAATATCTAATTTATGATATTAGAATTACAGTATCCCAGACAGATCTGAATAATGATTTATCAAAGTCTTTACTATTTTATTTTGGACCAAACACACAATTGAGGTGTTTAGTGAATTTAACAGCTTTTATTAAGGAACAAAACATGCACTACAGTGACCGCTAATGTGTTTGATTGAAATAATTATATAGCAGGCCACTATTGCTGTTAAATATGTGTCCGCTACAGCCTGATTGCCTCAAGTTTTACCTAAGAGCGTTTGAAATGTTTCTGTCCTATCAAATTCATAGCCAGTATCATGGAACTGCACCCTTCCAAATCATGTAGCATGTTTGCCTTCCCTACTGCTGCATGTCAAAACAGGAGTGCATAAGTTATGGTAAATAAAAACATTCACAATAAGGCAACGAAGCAAATACAGCTTTGAAAGCAAATGTCATTGTTGTTTCTTTTAAAAAACGGGGTATTAAACAAACAAAATCAGGCTACTCAGTGCTGTAAATGACCATTTGGATCAATACACCACCAGCTCCTTTTAAATTGTAATTTTTTCTTTTGATGATACTAAGCCAATAACATCAATACCTGTCTCTCCGTGCCAGGAGGCAAAAATTATTTCACAAGCAGACAAGCCGCTGGGACAACCTTTAGTTAGGAGAAATCCGACAAGCACCTTATTTGAAAGGACTGAAGGAGAAACATTTTTAACTTTTTTTCAATTGCCGACACGCTTCGGCTGGCAGCTCACAGGCCTTGTTTAGCGAGGGAGGCCGACACCTGATCAGCTAGCGTGGACAGCTGCGGGGAGTCGGTCATGTTGATGCTGCCGGAGGAAGACACGTTGCTGAGGCGGCGGGGCGATCCATCCGTGGAAATGTCGGGGGACCGGCACACGATATCAGCGCCGTGGTCGGTGCGCGCTTTGGCTTGCTCTCGGAAATTTAGCTTGTGGCTCTCAATCTGAAGGAAGAAAATTTTGGATTAAATTGGATGGATATGAACAATTGTCAGGTTTTGTAAGATAATACATGCATAAAATAAAATTAAAAGTCGTATGTATTGTTTGGGGTTACTAAGATTTTTTATTTAGTTTATCACCAAGGCTGCATTTGTTTGATCAAATACACACTAAAACAGTAATATTAGAAATATTACGATTCTTATTTTAATATATTTTGAAATGTAGGCCTAATTTTATTTATTTTTATCAGCCATTTCTCCAGTCTTCAGTGTCACACGATCCTTCAGAAGTCATTCTAATATGCTGATGTACTGCCCTATAAATAATTTTTATTATTATCAGTGATAAAAACAAGTGTGCTTTTTTGTGGAAACCATGCTTTTTTTTATTTAGGATTACTTGATAGAAAATAAAAAAGGCATTTATTTGAAATATATTTGTAGCATCTTCACTATCACTTGTGATCAATTTAATGTCCTTACGAATAAAAGTTTTAATTTCTTTAAAAAAAAAAAAAATGGTTTTGAGTGGTAATGTGTTATAATCTGCTATCCCCGTTTTATTTTCAGAGACAGCTGAAGGTCATACTGTAAGGCTGCCCTCTAGTGGACTTACATGGACAACATGATGCAATATGGTAAGGTGGGGCTTGTATACTTATAAAGCTGCAGCACTAGTCTTCTTATAGTGATTTGCATATACCTTTTAAACCCATTTTAATAAGCATAGTTATATTTGCTCATATGAGTGGGACCAGAAATGTACAAAAACATTTATTATAAAGATAATGCACAATTGAATTGAAATAAGACTTGTTACAGTGCTGACAAAATTATTCCTAGCACAGAAGGACATAAAAACCATGACACCATAAACTGACACTTCATAATTTCTGTGATATACTTACTGAGGCCCTCTGACTTAACCAGACTGTTCCCTTCAGAGGGAAGGTCAAAGGTCATGTCACCACCATTAGAGTGAACAGCATCCCCATTAGAGGAAGCATTTGCGGCCTGCGGCTCTGCTTCCTTCCCCTTCTCCCTCTACAGCGTGGACGCCACATAGTTCACAGGGTTATGGGTAAACAAAACAAAATGGGTTGGGATGCAAATTATGAAATGAGGTTATGAAGGGATAAAACACACTCACACGAGAGGGAATGCTGGGAGATGGGGTGAAGCGGTCTCAACACTTATCAAATATTTCCAAGTAAGAGTGCCGATCTACTCTATCATCATCTTCCTTTGGATCAAATAATAATGTCCATCAATAAGTTAAGAGCAAAAACTGTTTGATCAGAAGACTAAAGTGAATCCATAATTATGATGTACTGTATCTATTGCTAGACTAAAAAATAAATACATTTAAACATGTCACCACCCACCATAAAGCATTCTTCCCGTTTCACAACAATTAAGTTGATTCAACCTTACAAGTGGACCAACTTAAAGTATATGACATTTGAATGAATTCTATGAGAGTTCTACTGATTCATTAAAAACTTTCATCTGAGATCCAGATCCATGATTTTACATAAGCTTCTTATCTTTAAAGTGCTGCAAATAGTTCGCAGATCAGCACTCCTACTTGATGCCTGAATGTTTCTGAATGTGAACGCATGAAAGCAGCAGCACAACACAGGAGCAGCAGATCACTGAATGGAAGAATGGTTAGCACTAAGCAAGGGAGCACTAGAAAATGCAGTGATCTTAAAAATGATTGAAAATGTGCTCAGTAGAGAGAGAAGATGAAGGAGAGCAAGACACTCAGCTTCTATCATCCAGTAAATCCTCTGCAGTACGTTTATTTCATTTGTTACATATATAAAATCATCCTACTTCATTCATTTAATACATCATTATAAGTAATTCATTAGAACCTATAATATTAAAGGTGCTGTATGTAAGTTTTTGACTCTACTAAAGCATAAAAATACCATAATATGTTTGCAGAAATTTAAGAAACATGCTAAGTTAACATATTTGTTTATCTGAAAAACAACGCTACAGTCAGTTGGCGGAAAACACAGCGTATTTCATTTAAATCATGTCAAGTGTGCTCGTTCCTGTTGGTGTCGTCAATCTGGCAACCTGCCTGTGCATCAAGTCTGAGGAGGAGCCGGGTGAAAATAACCCTCTCCAATATTTTGAATTTGGACTGCAATACCTAGTTCAACCACTCGGTGTCAATCATACATACAGCACCTTTAAATGTAATACCTTTAGACTTTGGTTTTGTGTGTTGAGACTACATTAATTCAGATTTAATGAGGCAAGGCTTCATAAAGCTACAGATATTTTCATTTACTCACTCTCATGTCATATGATTTTCTCCCTTTAGTGGAACACAAAGTAATTCTGCATGTCCTGGCTGTCTTTGAAGCCCGACAGCCCCCATTCACTTTCATTAAATGAGAAGAGGAGCCAAAACATTCTGCTAAACGTCTCCTTTTGTGTTCCATGGAAGCCATAAAGTCATGCAGGTTTGGAACAACATGAAGCGAGTAAATACAGACCGAGTTTAAGATTTTGGATGAAATAAACATTTAAATAAATAATGGACCACGGGATAACATTTGCTCTAGATTAGGTGCAGAACAGTAGATCTTAAAGGCATCTCAAAGAAGTTGGCAAAAATATGTGCAAAAGAAGTACATTGAAGTCTGCCAAGCAGGAGGAAGCATGCTGACCATAGCAAGATCTAACATGAAGGAAACTTTCAAGTGAGTATTGCAGATAAAAGTAGATAAAAACAGTCAAAATGCAACACATTGTTGTCTTACGCATTTGTATTATTGTGAATTAATTCTACATCCAAATGACAAATAATTCAACATAGTATTGCACATTTGTGACTCATGGCGTTGTGTTTAATAAAGTCAAGAACATACCTTCTTCTGTCCACCCTTAGGAACATGTCCAATGTTCTCCAGAGATCCAACCTTTGACTGGGCTTTGAAGTCCAACTTCTCAGATTTGATCTCCACATTTCCACCTCCTAAAATGCAGATAAAAGTGTACAACTTCTGTTTAAATAAAACCTTTCCCATTTGTTTTTAGTTTACTGGAGGTGAAGATAAAGTTAGGGATGGCGCTTCCAATCCAATAAGGTACAGTAAATAAAATGTATAAAATTGTACATTATAAAACTTGCATAAACAATGAATAAGCAATATTGGTTGTCGTGTTTGGCCTAAAAATGTCTTATGGCATTTTTTATACTATTTTTCTTCATATCTGACTGAAATCTCACCTGGTTTGTGATGAATGTTGCCCTTGGAGTCACACTTTGATTGGACGTTGCTTAGGTCGATCTTTTTGTGCACTATCTGAACCTGAAGCAAGAGGAACAAATAGAGTCAGTTATCAACCAGAGCATTTGGGAAGGAAATGAACCGCATGCTCAGGCACCTGAGGAGCTGATGATCTGGAGTAGGAAAATGACCATTATTCACAACAAAAAGGGTTCATGGGACAGAGAAGCAACTTGCTTCCATTTATAGGCCACCACAAAATAGATATAAATCCAATTTACTATACCCACACTTCATGCAAATGTAATGGAGTGACGTATTTCAATTTTGGAGTAAAGTGTGTGCATATAGACTGGGTTGACGTCACATATATGATTGACTGTATTACTGTCTGTCTGAATACGTCTTGAAGGGTATTTAGAATTGAGTAAATACCCTTTCAAACAAGAATTAAGACATGAAAATTTCCCTCTCTGTCCCAAATACTGAGTCAGAAAAGAGATTCACTCAATAAATGCATCACTCAATATTTTAGTCAAAGGCACCCAAGGGCTTATAGAGGGAAGAGACTGTAATGCAACAATGCATGTTATATCTGATTTACTGTCTCAGGAGAAATTCAGATATAACTAGATTTACTTCTGAAGGCAATACCAGCACTTGTAAGGCAACAAAACAGCATCTTTGGTAAAATGATCCAGAATAGAAGAGAAAAAAAATAGCACACCTAAGGATGAAATTATCTACAAAGCAATGTCTGAATTGAGTCGTTAAGTAGTTCAAGGTGATAAGAGTTGCAAAAAAGTGTGCGAGGAAGAAAAATTAGGTATTTGAATACAAATGAATGGATTTGAATTTGCCTTGCAAGCACTGTAATGATGCACATGCTCAGTTTCAAGCACTCAAGTAAAGATCCATATCCCTTGGAGTTTTGTTTCTGCATATCTGACTACCTGAGACCCCTTCACAATCTTCACCTGCAGAGGAATTTATGGTACATGCATGCAGTCTACACAGCAGCACATCTGCAACGCAGCAACATCAGTCAGCAATCCGGGTGCATCACCAAGAGGAACCAGGAGGAACACCAGGTAAGAGGAGACACCAACACTGGGGATTCAGGCAAATTAATTGAACCTAATTTTGAAGAAGATGTCTTGCCCAAATGCATTGCCATTGCAGGCATGCCGCAGTCCCTGGGTTAAGGTTATGAGTTTCAGGGTTTGTATTACCCAGTTATTGTATTCACTTCAATAAGTACATAGCATGTACATGTAGAAGCTAGAAACTAGCATAAGGCTAATATGCTAAAATGTAAGATTATTGTATTTGGATTATAATATTACAATAAGTTTATAATAAGTAATAAATAAGCAATTAAGTAATGTTCAGGCTCAGTAGTAAGTTAAACATAGGTGAATGAATTTTAATCTAATTTAATCTAACAGTTTAAAAACAATTATTTCATACTGTCTTTTGGCTGTGTGGGTGTTTAGCAGATAATACTTGACTTGTTGATGGAGAGCTACTTAAAAGCTTTGACTGTGGGTATGTGTGTCAGGGTTTCATTAGTTACAAAAGGTAACTATTCACGTTGAGTGTGCAGAACTGTCTTTGAAAGCTTTGCATACTTAAAGGGATAGTTCGCCCAAAAAAGAAAATTCTGTCATTAATTACTCACCATCGTGTTGTTTCAATGCCCTAAGACTTTCGTTCATCTTCAGAACAGAACTGAAGATATTTGAAATGAAATCAGAGAGGTTTCTGTTCCTCCACTGACAGCCTTTTTTTTTAAAAACGGTGTTTTAAAATGAAAACGATCCTCGTCTACACTTGCATTTTTACTGCATTTCAGAAACGTTCTCCGTTTACACTACACAACCGAAAACACATGTCACATGACCATTCATGCAGGTACAACAATGAGCATGATGTTATTGTTTACATGGTCGTCAAGCATACGCAGAGCGAATGTTGGCAGCCACGCACGCCATCGTTTTCAAAAGTCTCAGTTTTGATCCGTTTACACTGAAATGTAACCTCTGAGTTTTCAAACTAAAACGGGGTCTGCAACGTTTTCGAAAGTCTCCGTTTTTGAGGGTCGAAAACGCCAGGGTAGTGTAAATGACAGGCGTAACCGTAGCAAAAGTTTTGCGTTTTCAAATAAAAACGCACTAGTGTAAACGCAGCCTACGCAACTGACACTTGGAAGGCCCAGAAAGGGAATTAAAACATCATGGAACTGGTCCATGTTACTCCAGTGGTTCAACTATAATTTTCTGAAGCGACGTGAAAGCTTTTTGTGCACAAAAAAAAAACTACCACTTTCACAATTTTCTTCACTTCAATCTCCAACGCGCGTTCACGAGAGCTTCTTCTTCTTTTTCTCCCATCCTCGAGAGCACCACGACACATGCATGTTGTGTTGAGGCGAGAGCACAGCTCTTACGATACAATCCGTACCAGAAGCACTGTACTGTTTGCAAGCAGAGGAAGAGGAACACTGCTGTAATATTTGTAATAATCTCTGAAGAATTCGAAATTGAGGAGGACTTGCATTTTTTTGCCCAGCCTTACTTATTCAAACCAGAATATACAGACAGTGCTTTGAACCACTGGAGTAACATGGACCAGTTCCATGATGTTTCTACTACCTTTCTGGGCCTTCTAAGTGTCAGTTACTTAGGCTGTCAATGGAGGAAAAGAGAAACCTCTCTGATTTCATTTAAAATATCTTAAATTGTGTTCTGAGGATGAACTAAAGTCTTGGGGGTTTGGAACAACATGAGGATGAGTAATTAATGACAGAATTTTCATTTTTGGGTGAACTATCTTTTTAAAACTGTCTGTTAGAAATATGCAGCAGTCATAGTCAAAGCTTGAGGTGTTTAAAGGCTGGAATCCACTACACGACTTTTAAAATCTGAAAAGTTTTTTAAAACACAAGGATCACACACTACCAGACTTTCATGTTGTTCCGATCACAACGAACTCACGCAGAAACATGCACCTTGTTGCTTGGAGACGTGTGAAAAATGAAAACAACGTGTTCTAAAATCAGCTGAAAATATCAAACATGTTTGATATCCTCCGACTGGATGGAATCATAGTCTGATGCTAAAAAATCGGAGTTGAACCATCATACACTACGCAATTTTCTATGGGGTCTGACAACTCAAATCTGCAGACTGGCTCTGACATTCGGCGACTAGAGTGAACTTCTCCAGACTGTAAATCAAAACAAAAGTAGAATATCTTGTGTAACTTAGACATAAGTGGGAAATATCCTGAAGTATCTGCTCCAATTCACAAATCCTTTTACAGGATATTTCATGTACATTATGTCTGTGTAGGGTCCTATTTTAATCAGAAACAGCTGAAATATAATGCTATATTTGGTTGTTTTTCTCTTTTTTCTACACTATTTTACAACTACATCTAATGTTAACTGCTTCTAACGATACAATTTTTCAGAGCAAGGAGTTCTAACCCTACCGGTTACTCACATTACCACCACCAGGAACATGCTTGATATTGTCTTTGGATCCACATCTAGACTGAACATTGAAAAAGTCGATCTTCTTCTGAACAATAGTCACCTGGAAAAGGACAAGGAGAGTCAAGAGTGTAAACCTGATGCTTTGAGTTGAGCTGCAGATCCCAGGCTCTGCAAAAAGGTTTTTTTTTATGTCAAAAAGGACATAAAATTGCTTTTCTGTGTTGACGTACTTCCAATTTACAATCTGAAAAAGGTTAACCAACAGTCTTAACTAACTAAAAGTTAACTAACTTATAGGCTTTTCTGTCAAATATCTGAATCTAAGGAATGGGGTTCAGATAGAAATAATCCAAATGTCCACATAAAAAATGATTGGCCTACTTCCATCAGACAGGGTCAAAGTTGTCTCCTAGAGCTTTATTGTATCAAAGTCGTTCAACTTCACAATAAATGCATCCAAACCAGCTGGCTTTTTTTTCAGACATTTGATTTTACCAGTTGAAAATCAGGCATGACAGAATTACCTTCCCGCCTCCAGGTTGGTGTTTGATGTTCTCAGTGGAGCCGATCTTGGACTTGATGTTCTTCAGGTCAGGCATGGGTGCAACAGGAGCAATCGGGGCGCGAGATCTCAATGAACCAGGTGATTTAGGAGGGGTGCGCACCACTGCTACTTTCTTCACTTGTTGTCCAGGGGTAGAGGACCGACTGGCTGGGCTGTTGCAACCACTACGGTCTGGGGTTTTAGGTGAGTCAGCTGACGATGAAAAACAAAAGACCATATATTTTCCTCCTTTTTTGCTCTTCTAATTATTTACTCTTTAGTTAATTATCCTAAAGTAAAGCCTTCCAGCCAATCTTTGAAATTTTATGGAATATGTAGAAGCTGTCATGGAATTTTGTGCACTGTTTTTATTATTTTAGCAGTGCAGATTTTTCGATTGCAAGCATTCGATTGGCTACCGCACAAAAGAGGCATTTCTTTCTTTATTTTATTTTTTTTACCTCTTTCAATGGACCCTGGTCCTGCCTTCCGCTGCTCCATCCATGAAGCAGCTGCATTTCACAAATCAAAGTGGTACAAATCAGTCATGAAAATTCTCTATAAATGGAGAATCATTCCCTTGGGATTTTATAACCTATTTCAAGTAGGCAGATATTGTGTACTTCCTGAAGACTGGTTAAATCGTACACAGTAAAATGATGGGAAGGTGTGCTCACTTTTGCAGTTTGCCTTGCAGTGAATACACTGAAACACAAATACGTCCAGGTTTTACTCGCTAATTAATTTGTAATCAGTGCACTTCTATTTGTCATGTCTTGCTGAATGCTGGAGTGGGCTTATGCCTTGGGAGAATGCATTAAAAAAGGGAAATGTGTTGTAAATTGTGAGGACTCCATTGCCTGAAAGTGCTTAGTTCACATAATAACGTTCAATTTCCTTTTCAAACTGTCAGGAAGGGAAATTAAATGTCGAGTCACCAAGTACCCTTCCTTTTCATGGTATTAAACAAAGATAAATGTGGACCCTTGAAAAGATGCATCTAAAAATCACTTACCAGGGATTTTGGTGCCAACTCCTTGGGGTTTGGCACCCACTGTCTTCGTCTTGGCATCTCCAGCCTAAATATAAACAACAAAAATATTGCTAATACTAAGTCTTCTGCTTTTTTGAGGGAGTTTTTTTTTATAATTATCTAAATTTAACCATTTAAATCCAACAGTACACCCAAAACATGACAGAAATCCATTCTTTAGCTTCTCTTTCTGCTCTGGTAATAAGGATGTTCATGTTGTGAAGTCTCAGGTGCTGTAAATTCAGTCCTCTCATAGGTTTCCATTTTGGGGGGACTTTGTTGTAAAATGTTCACAACAATTTCACAGCAAATTCTCTTGGCCAATGGTTAGGGATGGCAGACAGTACTCACCGTGGCCCTGGACTCTCTTGCTCCTGCACTGTTGGGCCTTTTTACAGAGTTTGCAGAGCCTGGACTGCTAAAGCGACAAATGGTGGAGTTGAGGAAGAGACTGAGGGCTTTTTGCTGGGGATGCCTGAGACTGAAGACCCCTTTGGGGGACAGAAGTGGGTCTAGCTTTTGCATGCAGGGTTGTGGTGGGTATCTTACGTTTTTGAGATTGTGATAAAGACAAAAATGTAAAGCAATGGCAAAAAGCGGTCAGTAAATTAACTTAAAAGTTAAAGAGATTCTAAAATGCAAGGAAAAATAAAACAAAAATACCAAATTTCAAACTAAAATTGAAGATGATTTAAATTAAGTGTAAATTAATTTAAAGACAAATCAATGACTCCTCTCAGTTGTTGTGTATTTTAACTAATCTGGCTACAGACTTATAGCTGCTTTTCCCACAAACCATAATATTACACATGGTAACGACTGTACCTTTTTGTCAGGAGTTGCCCCTGCTCCAGCCTTGGCTGTAAGAAAAGAAGGAGCAGTAAATGTAAGCTCATATATTCACATTTTGGTGGCCTGAATCAAGACTTAAAACTTATCTAGATGTCAGTCTACTTGATTCAAAGAAAAGCTTATGTTGATATGTTTTACATCAGTGCTCAATGTGACTTATCAAGTCCTGTTCCCAGAAGCAGCGATTCCAGCCTTTAATTTTTCTGTGTTTGTTTATGATAGGCATTAAGAAACAAACACTTATTACAAAATGGAAATTCTGTCATCATTTACTCACACTCATGTTGTTTGAGTTTCTTTCTTCCAGGAAACAGGGAAGTTTATTCTAAATCTTATGAAGTCATTCTTTAGTTTTATATGAGAAACAGACCGGAATTACTGAAAATCTGTCCTAGCTCTTCTTGGTGGATTCATTATGAGAGTTCATGAAGGAATTCTCTTAGGAGTGATCTCTGATTCATATTTTAAATGAACTAATGAATCCAGTTCACACAACAAATGAACTGGTGAACTGGTTTGGTTTTCAATTTCAGCTAACATAATGATCTAGTTGCCATGGTAAACAGTCCAATGGAGAAGTGGGGATTTCCTTGAACCCAGTCATTCGGGTTTAGTGTAACAAGAGGGTTAGTAAATGATGACAAAATGTAAACGTTGGGCAAACTGTTCTTTTACAAGGACCTTTTTTGGCATCATTCGATTTGTGCTCGACCTTGTTTATTATTACAATATGCAAATAATTAAGAATGTTTTAACCATGTACAGGAAAAAAAAACAGTAGATTTTCTTTTCCCGAAGTAAACAGCAGTGCTTGCAAGGCAGCAAAAGAATCTTTCTATCTGTGTAAATAAAATGCACCATCAGAGCTGTCATTGCTGCTGTCATGACACTGAAGATGCATCTTATTTTATTTTGGTTTTGCACAACAAGAATCAACACATAACTTGACACCTTCAGTTGCTCTAGATGATTAAATACATAAAGATAAGAGGAGACCAGTTGCAAATTTATGCAGAACAAAAGACCAACTGCAATTCAGAATACAAATATTACAATGACATCATCACAGTCACAGTTTTGAATGGAGAATTCAGTGGAAGATGAAACCAATGGCCAATTGGTTAATTAAAATAAATTTATTTGATTTGCTTATTAATCTCTTACGTACATTAAATTTTTTTTAATTTGTTTGTTGGTTTATTTCCAAGCCTACAAAGTAAAAAGAAGAAGTGTGGAGAAGATGAGCAGAATGATTCAGCAAGTTGCCTTGCAAGCACCAAACTTAGTTTGCTAGATTGCTGACTGCCAAAAGATTGCCTTGAGATCGTTTGCACAAATGAATTTCACATTATTGAGTGAGCTTGTCTGATCTTTTTGTAGAAGATGTCTGCACAGCTGTGGGAGACATTTAGAGGGCTTTTGTCTTGAACCCAGCAGCAATTGCTGACCTTCTCCTTTCAGCATGTGTTATAGTCAAAACCCCATTAACATGGGCCTTTGGGTCCACTTGGTTGTGTTTAATAAAATAGACATCTGGGAAAGGGGTGGACCCATAAAGGTAAAGCACAGTTCTGTGAGTGATACATTCAATATACATGCACAGGTGACATGCAACAGAGAGGGGCAGGTGAAAACTGTGCCAGCGGTAACGGTCAATCAATGCACAGAGTTAGTCACAGACACAAGCGAAATAACACTGACCACACACAGAGACGGAAGTAGAAGAGATAGACACACAGTGCACAAAGGATCAAGAGAGAGAGAGATTTTGTGGCTACAAGCAGCCCGTTTCTTCAAACGAACACTCTTATCGTAGTGTGCGCTTTTCAGAAAGGGTGCTGCATAGTTCTACTGATCTACTTTAAAAAGAAGAAAAGGGAAGGAGAAATAAAGAAGATCTGTGAGGGGTTTGGAGGAACAGAATGGAAAAACAGACCTTTGGATGGGACACTTGTTTTTCTGGCCGGAGCAGCATCTTTAGAGGGAGTTTTCTGAAGTTTGGGAGCAGATTTAGGGGAAGGAGTGGCAGCAACTGAAGCAACGAGTTTCTTTGTTTTTTTGGCTGGAGATTCTTTGACAGGAGCTGCTTTGCTTTGTGCTTTTGTGGGCATTACTTGGGCGCTGGGCTTAACGGCATCCTTAGCTTTGGCGGCAACAGGTTCGGTTTTGGCAACAGGTTCAGGAGTGGCAACAGGCTCAGGAGTGGCAACAGGCTCAGGAGTGGCAACAGGCTCAGGTGTGGCAACAGACTGGACCTTTTCCGTATCAATGTGATCATCATCGCTCGTCTCCAAATATTTCTCCTGCTTGATCTCTTTTGCTTCTTCAGGTTCTCTATGTTCCTCTGCCTTAGGCTCCATCTTGGGTGCAGCAACTTCTTGAGAAGACAGAGGAACGGTGGTCGCCTCCTCTTCTTGTTCAGGTTCTGGTACCTCTACTTCCTCTTCTTCCTCCCGAGCATCAGTTTGGAAGTCTGTTAGAGATGATTCCTCTTGGGTACGGTCGGCAGCAGCACTGGGAGAAAGAGGTGATCCCGGATCCGCCCTGCAGGAGTCGGGGCTCTTGCTTTCTGGTGGTGTTTTGTCAGAGCTGCATTCCCAGCCCACAGGACCACCCTGATGACCGGGATCCTGAGGTTCTGTGTAGTCAAACGATAGGCCACGTTTTTTAGCTTCCTCTGGGGTCATGCGAAGATGAGTAGGGGTTTCATGTTCGTCATGAATGTTGTCGTCTTTCTGGGTTGACAAGTCTGGGGTGACAGAACTGGGCACCAAGGAAACTCCAGTTTCTTCCTCTTCTTCATCACTTACTACTTTGTCCTCTTCTTCATCCTCTTTTATGTTGATAGCACTTTTGGGAGCTTCTTCCACACCAGGAGAAAATCTTCTCTCAGACTTCTCCATTTCATTTTCTTCTTTCTCCTCCTCCTCAGATCCACCGGCACTATGATGGTCAGTCATCTTTTCTGAGGGACTCCTCTTCACCTGGCTGTCAAAACCCGTGATGCCTGAACCCAAATCATCAGCAAGAGTGGTCGGTAGTGGATGTGGAGACATTGGAGACTCTCTTGGGCTGACAGAGCTCTCCTTTTCCCCATTCTCTCGCTCTCCCTCCCCATCCACTGATGCCGCACTGCTCCGGCCACTCTCGGGCGGCCTTCCGGGTGTTAACTCTTCTGATGACGTGAAAGGCAGAATAATGGGAACAGCCACAGACAACACTGCAGAATTAGCAACACTCAACCACCCTCTCTCCACAGTTAACATTAGAAGCAGAAAAAGAAAAGGAATCAAGGAACTGAAAGGAACTAAAAGCACAGAACCACATAAAGGGCTCAACCACAACACAAAACACAAGTTTCTGTTTTCATGTCAAGTTAAACAGTCCAAAAATCTGTTTTTACACACTATACTTTGAGTTAAAGGCACTTTTACAAAATTGTTGCTTGGTAATCTAAATTAGCAAGCAGTACATTACAACATGGTTTGTACTTAAAAAAAAATTGGTTACTACAGTGGCAAAAGGAGAGGGTCAGTACAGTAGGGTCAAGGGGTTATGGGATCAATGCTTATAAAAGTGCCTCTTCACTCATTCAATCACAACAAAAACAATCAAAACCATAAATAACAGTATTAACTGGCCAATCAGACAATATCCACAATGACCCACAACATCTCTGTGAGCTTCAGTGTGTAAAGCAAAATGACCAGTGAAGCAATGAATTGGTGCATTGTCCATTAGCAAGTATCATTTAATGCACGGATAGAACCTTCTGGATCTGATCTGAGCAGTAAATCATATGTTTCACATTGTGCTGTGAATGGATTTGAAGGAGTATGCATTCAATTATAGTTTTAATTGAAAGCCTTGTTATTCTCAAGACTTTTCATTTCTTAGATACAGTGGTGCAAGATAAAGCCAATATAAACAGATTTAATTAGAAATAATATAGAAGTGGTTCCCATTAAGATCTCTTATTTGATTTTTGCATGTATGCGCAAGCAATGAAATGAAATTGTGGTGGTATATGAGCCCATGTTTGTTTAGATGTAAATCATCTGAACTTTTACATTGCAGGGGGATAGGGGGGTGGTGAGCCCACCATACTTTCTCCAGCTCCTGCTGTCCCTCCAGACCAGTCAAAGTTGTGTGATCACATGGAAGCAAGTCAAAAGAACAGATGAGATACGGAGAACATTAACAGCAGCTTTGGGATTCTTTTGCCCAGTTTGGTTGGTGAACTGATCTTTTTACGTATAAGTAATTTTGCTAATAAAATGCCTTGTAAAGATGCTGATTTTATGTCCTCTATGGGTGTCAGACAAGCACACTGCTTATCAACCTATAAATCACAGGAAGCAAAGAAAAATTTTTTTTTTAAGTTAACCCTTCCTCAATAGCTTTAAAGTAAAATGGGTGTATCATATGAAATGAATGGAGAAAGTCTACATTATGAATGACTTTATAGACATTTGATCTCTCTGGCAGTTCATAACAAGCAAGGAGCTATGTAAAGTGAACTTAGTAGCCATTAAAGTTGCAGACCCATTTCAGCCGTACTGCAAACATCAGCAACATGTTCTTTAACATTAAATATTCAGCTGATGGCTAATGGTAGTCTAATACATTTACATCGCTCCCAACTTCATAGAACCAAAGCATACAACATGTGTAACGCCATCTTAATGCCTTTGTCTCAACTAGACTGCTAATTCTCTGACAAGATCAATGAGTTTGTGGTTCTGGGAAGTAAATGATAAATGAAGCTTGTCTTCAAATTGAAGTCCATTCGCTCAGACCTTGAACTTTTGTGAGGTAATTATACTGTACGTCCTATGTAATGGCAGAAGGTGGTCTTATTGATATTTGTGTGTGTGTGTGTGTGTGTGTGTGTGTGTGTGATTATTTATATTATTATTATTATATTGTGTGCAAATATATTCATTTGTGCAATTACTGTATACTATAAATTCTAATTTAAATTCAAATAGTGCAATTAAAATAAATTAAACGACTACAGAATTCCATTAAATGTGCATTATTATATCTCTCTTTTGTGAGCAGTATTGTTATGTGACTGCTCCAAATAAACTCAGATGTGTGAAGAACATGTGAAGGCTTCTGTAGTGTAAAGTACAGCGTTTTGATTTCTCTTTTTTAAATTCATGCAAGTGTAAATATTTTTGGCTGTTACAAGTTTTGGCATTTGACAATGAAGCGTTTCGAACAGAAATATATTAACACTGCAATATTCTATAATAATAATAATAATTAGAGCTTTTATTAACTCTTTTGATTTAATAATAGCAATAATTCTTCAAATTATTATTTTATTATTATTACAGCCTATATGTCCGGGTCACGGCACCAGGCAGGTACATCTATCTAAGCCATTAGCAATTCTAGTGCTTATTTCATTTACTCACTTACTGATTCACCGTGTAAAATACCAAATGGATGCTCTGGGCACTACTATTTAGTCTAGTACGCACCCTGCCCAGAACTTACATTATTCTCTTATGCAAAAGGAAGAGTAGAGTAGACCTGCCTAATTGCTCTATGACAAGTATTCTGGGCTTTTACTGTCCTTGAATCATTTAAAGAGATAGTTATGTTGCTCAGGAACACTACTTCCTTTTGCTACTGCATTTTGCAACGTTGAAGGCATGCAATTAGCTTTCAGTGAATTTTTTCAGTGCTACTTTACATCAGCATATCACAGCATCAGCGAAAAGCAACTCAACTCAAGTTTCCAAAAAGCTTCAAAGAACATGGCAAGGTCACTCCTGAGAGCTTCCAGGCTTATTGCTGGTCCAAAAAAGTCAATGTAATTTTCACTGTTAACAATGTAATAAGCATTTATTTTTGGAAACTTGTTATAAGCATAAATTCTTATGTTAGTGTTAAGGTTCCCACTGTTTATACCATGACTTTTCCTATTGTTAATTATTATTACATATGTTTTTTTTTAATAATTGTATAGAGATTTCGTCAATGATTTCTATTTGTACATTAGTCGGTTTGTAAAATCACAAGAGGTTTGAACGTGGCTCAATGGAGGATTTGGCTTTCTCCATAAATAGCATAATCAGGGAAATTTATTGTCACTATAAATTTGTTATATAATTTCTATGACATTTAAAGTTGTATTACTTTTCCAAGCCTCTTTCAAGTTCTCAGATTTTTTCCATATTTTCCATGACCGTGGGAACCATATAGCCTGGACTTGGGAAAATTATAAGAGAAAAAATGTTTATGTTAATAGGCATTAAAATTAAAACTGCAAAACCACCTGGAAGAGCCGTACGTTGGAAATCAAAGCATAGTAACAGGATAAAAGCAGCATGTGTGGACGATAAATGGCTAAGTATCTAGCACTCTCATTTATCCATGAGAAATATGAGAGACTGGCTTTCATTGCAAAAAACATTCAAGTGCCAGTTATTTAATGAATAATTTCACTGATAATTATGCAGAAAATTTAATTTGATTCATACTATGTAGTTGCATTGCATCCTTGGGAAATGAATCAAAGCTGTGTCCAAAATGAAAGTCAAATCAGTAGCGTAATAGGGAGTAATGGGATCAAGGGAACGGGCCCTATGAAGCTGAGCAACAGACAGGACAGTACAGGGAAGTAGAGCGGCACAGCTGTAGTTAAGTGTGGAGGGTCATACCCAATGGCACATCTTTATCAAAGGAGGGTTTGGGTTCGGAGTCTTCAAAAACAGGCTTTGGGATGGTCACTTCAGTCGTTGGTTCAAGTGTGTCCTCTATGAGAGAACGGTGAACTTTTAGTTTGGACAGCAGAGGACTGAGGTGGTTTAGATGGCAAACAAAGCAAAAATTATATTTCTATTTCCTTATATTCTTCTAGCTGTCTTCTAAACAAAGGATGAAGTACAACAGGACCTCGATGCATCTGTTAGTATGTTCTTAAGACAAAACAGCTTTTCTTAATGGGTAAACTAACTCTAAAAGTCAGCATCATGCTGAAAATCGACACGTATCAGAAAGGCGGGGCATAGAGGAGAAACAATAATGTACAGTATGTGGAAAATAATGTGTTTTTTGAACCTTAAACGGCATTAACACATTTCATTACACCAAATACACAAAATAATGTTCTTTTTAGCAACATCATATGACCCCTTTAACTTTATTTTTACAGAATTTGTCATTTTAGAGTCATTCTGCACTGATGACTTCTGCCAGCACAATTGAGCTGGAATTTCAGGTTGCTGGTTGATAAGAAGGTTTCGTCTGTGCTCTGTGAGGGAGCCTGGGGCTTGCTGAAAGCTTGTCAGTTGTGCCAGAACAATCCATTAAGTTTTTTTGTAAACTATGACCTATTTCCTCACATCTGAGTCTCATCCAAGCATATATCATCAGAAACCAAAAAAACAAATCTACAATTAATGTTATATGACCAAATTTAAATTGAAAATAACTATTATGAACACACAATGCAGGCAAGACAAAATGTCTTATAAAAGCTATTCTTAACTGAACATAATTTTCCGACAGTTGAAGACATCTCTTTTGTCCAAAATCCTTAGGATAAATTTTTTTTTTTTTGTTATAGCAAATATATTTACAAAGCAAGTTCTTGCATAGCTAGGAAAATATATTTTCTACATAGATATTTCCACAATTTTTCCATGCAGTTTATTCTTTTCTCTGACCTTCCCAGACCTGGAAATCGTGTAATTTTTTCCTTTTGTTTCCCAGGTTTTCCATTGACGGTGGGGATGCCTTAAAATTGAAGGGTTTGTGTACCACATTGTCATAAGACTCACAATCACTGTGTAAACCATCTCTCTGAAGGTGAAAATTGTGATTGTCATCTCCATTGTCCTTCAACACATGGAAAATAAGGCCCAACAAATATATTCAACAAGACATTTTGCCACCGACCTGAATGAATGAATATCTTCACAGACATTTGAAACCAACACATGGCTGAGTGGTGTCACTGTCAGCATATGTGTCAGGTTTCTCAGTATGAGACGAGACATAAGCAAAAAACCACACTGCCATGAGTATCACTCAGCTCTTCTGTGCTTTTGTGGGGAAAAGGGGGTTTTCAGCCTTACAATTTTTTCCTCTTTTTATTACAGTACCTACATTTTATTTCCTCTTTATACAGACCTTTCACTGGCCCATCACCCGTTCCCATATGTGCTGCTCTCCTATTCTTCATGTCTTGTTGATGGCTGTCATCGATGGTCATGTTGCCTACACCAGATGCTATGTTGTTCCCAGGAGAGTGCTGAGAGTCACCCACCTGTCCAGAATTCATGTGGTCCTGATGGTCCATTTTGAGATGATTTCAGTCTGTAGAGTTAAAACAGAAAACAATTATCAGAGATTTAACGTGGCAATGTGACAAATAAGTACTGCATTGCCTTTTAGCCACAAGATGTTTCCTCCCTCACATTAAATTAATATTATTAGTAGCATTATCAGAGTAATGTACATATGCACAGACATATGTAGTTGTTTGTTTGTTTGTTTGTTAGGCTTGCCGCAATAGACGGTGTTGACGGTGATACCGGTGTTAAGCCGCAACACCGGTTACGTCACTTGCCCACCGCGTCACCGACCCCCACCGTCGTTTAGATTTTTTATAGAAATAAAAATCTTTTAGTTCAGTAAAAGAACAGACACTATGTATTTGTTTTGTTAATAAAAGAGTTCTATGTTTTATATACGCTAAAGTGAGTTTGACGTTGTATTTTGTTGTTGCCTTCAAGCAATTGACGCGTAACTGACGCTAATTCAAAAGTGAAAGTAAAATGCGCACGGCGCTTTTAAGCTATTTAAAAGCAACGGAAAGCAAAGGAAAAGAGGGAACATTCAAACGAACTAAAAACTAACAATTGCTTTACGCCGAATTGCCGCTATTTCAAAGTGAAAGTAAAATGCGCACGCTGCTTTTACAAGCTATTTAAAAGCGAAGGAATGCTAGGAAAAGAGGGAATGCCCCGCCCCCACGGTGATACCGGTGTTGTCACACGTCGATTAACCGGTGGGAAAATTTCCTCACCGTCACAACCCTATTAGTTAGTTGATTGGTTGGTTAGTAACCTTTATTAAACTATGATAAAACTAAAATGTTAGATGTTAGTTATTTAGTTAGTTGAGATTAAAAAAGGTGATCTGGCTCAGGCAGGAGCAACGATCATAACTTGTTCCAGTGTGTGATACAAAGACTTACATAGAGTTATAAGTTAGGTTGTTGGTTTGTCCGTTGGTTAGTAAGCTTTATTTAACCAATAAAATTATGATGTTAGTTGGCTAACTTTGTTAGCTGAGATTAAAATAATGACCTGGCAAGAGCAAAAAACACAATAACAAGAAGAGTCCATTATTCTGACATAAATAGAGTGGGGGAACTATGACGTCAGAATCCGGAAGTGTAATTCGCCGCGGGTTCCTTCGAGATTTTCAAGTAAAGTAAAATAAAGTTTGTGGTAAACATAACTTGATGATACTTTTACATTTTGTTCTACACTCAAATTTTGAAGGAGTTATGTTCATTTTTGAAAACTTATGTTTTTAATAAGTAACTAGATAAGAACGTTTGGGCTGTGAGTGTGTGCAGTTTACATTGTAAAACAAAACACAAAAGTATCGTCAAGTTATGTTTACCACAAGTTTTATTTTACTCATTAATTGAAAAACCCCACAGGAAAATCTCGAAGGAACCCACGGCGAATTACACTTCCGGGGTTCTGACGTCATAGTTCCCCCACTCTATAGGACTTTAGATGTAAACTAAAAAATGAATTATTACAGCTAACGAACAAAGCAAGACACAAAAATGGCATTCAAATACCATAGAGACAATTTGCGAACTGCAAATTGGGGTGTTAAAACTTCTGCTAAAAAGAAGAACAGCCAGATGCGTAGTATCATTTGACCAAAGACTAATGACAACTGTTTAAAGAGAGACAAGATGAGTAAGCAAATGTTAGACCACAAATCAGCTGATAAATAAACCCAATGTGAGCAGTGAGCATTCAGTCTAAGCATTCAGTAATTCTTCTGTTCTGCTCAGTTTGATTTTTATTTGTTAAAATGTGTATCCTTTATGTAAAACAAGTTATTTTATGTGGTAAAAAAAACTATAAATTATAATTAAAAGTTAATTTCAGACTCTTACCAATGTTTAAACATTCCCATGGTACAAAGTGAATATCTGCCATGGTGAATGAAGCACACAAAGGGCAATAAGATTACAGGAAAGAGCAGGAAGTGGTAAGAGACCTTTCTTCCTCAAAAATAGCTTCTGGTATACAGCTTCTTAACATTTACAATACAGCTTCTTAACAACAACATAATTGCAAATGTGCACATGGTCTCCATTATAGGTAAAACCAATAACTGACTGACAGAAAGCCAATCCAAGTCTCTCTGCCAGACATAGAAGGTACCAGAACCTTTCATCCAGTAAAGAGAGCAGGACGAGATATTATATGAAGGTATTAAATGATGGATTGATGGCACTGAGATTTCCTTTTCTCTTAAAGCACGCCCAGAGCAGGGCACGCAAAATTTCAAAATCCCTGGTAGCCCTTCTGGCAGTCATTCTTCAGATTTTGGTAGCCCAAAAATGAATTTAACTAGCCCGAATAAAAGATATTGTATTTTTTCTTCAAACAACAAGTCTCTAACAAGAGTAGGGGTGCAACGGATCACAAATCTTACTGTTCGTATTATAATACATTATCATATCACATTTTGAGTCACAAATCGGATCATTTTTCAGATGAGCAAAAAAAAATGGTTCTTTAATAGGCCTATTTAAGTAACACTTATTATTTCGATACCACAGCAAAAAACTTGTAGCATATAGGGATGTAACGATTCACTCAACTCACGATGTGATAT
>NW_015641039.1:231666-257093 GCF_001515625.1 Sinocyclocheilus rhinocerous | reverse complement strand
TTTATGCTAAAAAAGTGCATATAGCTGCTAATTGTGTTTGTTGTTTGTTGATTTTCAAATATAAAACTTATTGAAATGTTTTCAGTGTGTGTATCAGTTCTTTTTGAACGTTTTCATCTAATTTGAACAAAACCGTGATAATATTGATAACCGTGATAACTTTGGTCACTATAATCGTGATATGAAATTTTCATACCGTTACATCCCTACAATATACTAACTTGAAATGTTAAAACAAATCCCAAATCAAATAAATAAACAATACAAATAAAAGAAATGTCTCCATGCAAGTAAACTAAGGTTTTGCCTGTGTATTTTAATCACGATCCGAACATAGATGCTGCATACATGTTATTTAGATTGTAATATTTTGAAATTTGACACAAAAACAAAATGGTCTGACTTTAGCTTTGTGATACTACATAAAAAATCTGAACGAAACAAAAACAGCAGACGGGCTGAATGAGACGCAAATGTCACTCTCTGACAGCAGGTGGTGATTAAACAGCAGGTATTTTTATAGGCTGCTGCCCCAAGACCGAATGCACAGAGCCAATATAATGATGCACGTGCGATTTCTTTCTCCACTGTTTACGTTCATTTAAGACATGAAAATGCTTGCCGAGATAGTTATTTTCAGATAATTTTGCGTGTATGTGTCCGTTCAAGTGAAAGAGGAATCTGTGTTCATGCTCTCCTTGAAACGCCGCTCTGTATGTGCGCGCTTTGAGCGTGTGCGCGCGAGCACCGGACTGAATTCTTTATGCGCATGGTTTAAAACGCTTGAATGTTTAAATTGGTAAGACTTAGAAACACGTGTAAATGATAAACTATGATCCGTTTCACCCCTACAAGTGAGTGAACAACGCAAATCAAGGAAGGATTTTTATATCACTGTACAAGGTAGCCCGTCGGGCAGGGCAGTGTTACATTTTGGTAGCCAGACTGGAAAACACAATACACCGGGACGTCAGGCTAGCGATTTTGCGAGACCTGCAGAGAAAGCCATATCCTGTTCTTTTACTTATGGTCTCTGATGTGCTGTATGTGTGTGTGTCTGAGTGTGTGCTTACTGTTACAACTAAGAATGTGGTTTTCCTTTTAGCAGTTCTGTTTTATACTTTGTACAAAGATTAAGCCAAACTTATGTAGTCCCAACAGAGCTATTAGTAAATCCACACTTGAGACAGTAAAGTGAACACTCTCATCCATCTCCTTCACACAGGATGCCTATAAACATGAATTCCATTAGTGTCTAAATGGATTAGATGGCTCACATGCACCATTATCACATCCCGACCCATTCCTTCCTTTTTGTCGACGACCCACGTGTACGTAATCGGACACCCAAATGTTTCGCCTGCGCTCCGAGACCCACACAGCAAGGTCATCTGGATGTGAGGGTCATAATGAAAACCAAGTTGTTTTAGACAAGAAGTGCTGTGGAGCTGAAAATAGTGCCAAAGCTGCAGGGGTGGGTTTACATTTGTCAATTACATCATCCTCAAAGTCAGCAGTGACCAGCAGAGTAGAACAATCCCAGAAGCCAAAATGGCCTTTAAAAGGCATAGTTCAGAAAATTCGATCTTCATTTCTAACCTGTATGACTGGACCAATTCATGGTTCTTTTGTAGCTTGGAAGCTTCAGTCACCATTTATTGTAATTGCATGGCAAAGAATATGGAAAACAGTTATAACATTTTCACCTTTCATGTTTCACAAAGTCATATGGGTTTAGAATGACATTCATATTTTGGGTGAACGAATTCCCTTATGCTTTGTACTTGAAGGTGTTTTGTCCCCGGTACCAATGATTGCACAAGTGCACTGAGGATTGGGAAGCATCGTTCTCCAAATTCCCCAGGGAGAATCTGCCACCTTCCTAATAAACTCTCACAAGCCGGGTTTCCCTGAGGCAGCAGTGATGCAAATTCAAGCCTGACTCCCACAGAATCCTTATGCATTATTCAGAGTGAGCTGTGATATCAGTAAACAGAGCTTAGAAACCATCTGCATCTACAGTCAGTCCAGAACTAGATAATCAGTGAAAACCACCACTATATCATTAGGGACTGGTTTATTTACCAAAAATGTTTGTGGCAAAATACAAACTGGGGAGCAACATCTAAAATGCTCAAAAACCGGCAAAAAAAAGAGGATAGCTTTGCAGCTGGTTCTCATCAGATGGTGCATTTAGGATGCTGGTCCTCAGCACGGTATGCTGGTGTCCCCATCACCCCATAATCCATCCCTTCCAACAACCTGTCACTCACATGATCACAGAAATTAGCAAAAGAAAACAAACCAATAAACTCCCGATGGACAAAATCAAGTCCCAGTGAACATTTTCTTCTCATTCAAGAAACCATTTCACTTGGATATTTCACAATAGAGGAAAAAGGTTGATTGCAACTTTCTTTTCAAGCTGACTTTATGAGTTCATTAATATGTACATTAATATGTCCAAATGCCATTGGTTCTTACATAGTTCCACGTGATTTTTTTATGACTACATTTTTGTCTGTTCCTCACACAAAGCTGAAATATAGCACACGTGGGTCATATAAATTATTTTTATGATTTTTTAAGTCCAGTCCCAGGTTACTGTTTAATTATTTTTTTGGTTTTATAGTTTTGGTTAAAACTTTTCTTTTAACCAGCTTAAACAGCAAGTCAATCGATCAGCTTCACTTTCAATGTCATGTTGGTCAACGGGGTTTACCAAATAAGTTTGCTGGCAAAAAACATGGCTATATTGGTTCACCAGCTAGAATATCAACAAATGGGCACTAACTAGCATAAACTAACCGGAGGAAGCACATGCTGGTTTGGAAAGAAGAGGACAATTTGTTTACTTGGCGTGTGATTCCATGTTTGCTAGAAGGCTATGAAAGCATGGACATGGAAAGCATGTCAATTTCCATCAATTCAACACTTGATCTTGTCCATAGGGAATTGACTGGATTGTGGAAAGCGGGCAACAGATGGGGCTCAAGAATAAGAGGGATTGATGACGTCAACCAGTCTGTAAGCAGAGCAAGGCATTACATCCTGATAACAGACTGCAAAGACAAACATTTTCTTTCTGTGCAATAGCATGCACAATAAATAACCAGAAATGTGTATTAAGAAAGTACACAGTGCAATTTGAGATTTCATGTAGTTTTCTATTTACAGAAGCATTCTGTTGTGAATTTGTGTTTTGTGCTCATGCAGTTTGGTTTCCTCTGGCTGGAAGTCAGATTTACAAAGCCGCTGTTCATGGTGCTCAGCATACTGGTGCACTTGACCTGAAAGATTGTGAACCTTCCTTGGCAGTGCAGTGAGAATGTCAGTGCCCCTTTAAGAAGCCTACGCCTGTCTGCCTGACTATGGATGTCTCTCACTCTCTGTCTCTCTCGTCTTTTCATGGTTAAGGGCTTGGCACGGAGCAGAAAGGGCAATGCTGGATTTATGAAGGATAGACTTGGGAATGCGGAGGGCTCTTGAAAGACAACGCAGGGCAACATGTGGCCGATATGGCTAAGGGGTGGCCCTGACGTGGGCAGGGGTGAGATGGAGAATTGTAATGTGAGTTGGCCAGCTGCCAATATTCAGCTGTCCTCATCAATATTCAGGACACATTACTGCAGAAAGCACGAAAGAATGAGAGAGCAAAAAAGAGGGTGAAAGGGAAATGGAGACTGAGAGAAAGACGAAGGAGGGGGGCAGAAAAGGATAGAGGTGTGTAGTACACTAATGCAACAGAACAGCTCAACAATAAGGATGGCATGCTGGTCTGGGGCCAGTGTCTGGGTGTTGTGGGCCCTTTGATAGAAATGTCACTTGCTTTATTTGGACTGTACTGCATTGTCACTGTGACTTACATTTGAACATTATTTGCATGTATTTGTATGCCTTGCAGACTTAAATACTTGGTTTACAGTGACGTATTGAGCATCACCTAGGGCTGGGCGATTTTTCCGATTTGATCGATTAATTTGTGTTTGTAGGATGCCATTTCATACATGAGACGCTGCAAGAGACGTGAGCGTAACAGTCAAACACGTCCATGTTTACATGGAAAAGCAGTAATCAAATAAAAACCTGTAAAGAACTACTACTGTATGTCTGAAATTTCATGTTTGCATCATGGCGACAGGCTGAAAGCTGCTGTTCATTGTTTTTACAGAACATTTATAGTTAATAATAGTTTATTGGTGTTAAACCTTCAGTCATTTTGAATTTGAATTACCTTGACTTTTGAGAAAAAAATGTTAAAGCATTTTCCTTGTATTATTTCTGAACATATAATGTATAAGACAAGTTTGTATAAGATGTAGTTGTAGCTTATGCATCTTTTTTGCAAAGATATTTAACAAGTGATTTGTTTAACATTTACATCATGTTGACAACTTCTTTAATTTCTTCTTTAAATTTCTTTAACTAGAGGGTTAATAAAGAAAAAGTTACTTGAATCATGCTGTAGTTACATTTTCAAGTTGATTAGTTAAAAATCGAGAATCAGTCAAACGTTCTGAAAAATTCGAGATTTTATTTTTTTGCCATAATGCCCAGCCCTAGCATCACCAAGAATCTAATTGAACTGTAAAAAAAAAAAAAAATCAAATGCATTCTATGGAGAAAAAAAATCCAATTCAAGTCTCAGATCAAGGGCACGTTTTGGACATTTTGGACTTTTTTCAGCAAAATCCAGGAACAATTATGAGGCTTTTTTAAATCATATTAACTGAAAAGAATAATTTAAGAGATTATCTGATTTTCAAAATTATTGTTAGTTGTTAGTTTTCCTACTTGGAAATATGAATGGGTTGAAAATTACACATCTATCAGTAATGTTTTGCATTGTATATCATCCTTATGTGTTTATGAATTTATAGCTGTCATGGAGATACATTTATACAGTAGCTGTAAAATTTCCTGCTATTATTGCAAGTATGCATTTTAATTAGCAATGTGTATAAAATGTGTCATAAAATAAACCTACATTTTCATTAGGCATTTACATTCAATTTTTAAAATATATTATTATTTTATTACATTAGTTATTAGTTTATTTTTGTTAGTATAAAAGAAATGAATGAAAAATGCCTAATGAAAATGTAGTAAACAGCAGACGGGCTGAATGAGACGCAAATGTCACTCTCTGACAGCAGGTGGTGATTAAACAGCAGGTATATTTATAGGCTGCTGCCCCAAGACCGAATGCACAGAGGCCTAATGAAAATGTAGTTTTATTTTATGACACATTTTATACACATTGCTAATTAAAATGCATAATTGGTGGCGCTAGTGAAAATTTAGGCAGTGAAGGAATTACTGAAATACTGGCCCAGACCAGTCATTTAAAAAAAAAAACAAGCCTCATTGCTGAGCTCTGCAAAGGAGAACAAGTGATGAGGAAGACAAAACAGAGAGAGACAGAGAGGGAATGTGTGAGGGTTTCTGAGCTGAAAGGACACGAGCGAGTAGGCGGAATGGAGAGAGAAACAACAAAGACGAAACATGCAGGAGAAAAGAATTCAGCGAGCGAGAAAAAGAGAGGGAGGAAGACAGAAAAAGAGAGCACTTTGGGGATGAAAGGATAAAGGAACTTCAGGCGATAGAAAAGAAAGAGTGACAGACACACACAGACAGAGCCTGCAACTGTATGATGGTATGATACAGAACATTTCTAGAGGGACTCTCACTGATTTTGCTGCAACAGTGCAACAGGCTGCCATCACATCTAAAGGACTGGGGCATCGTGGGTATTTTCACTGCACTCCGCCCTGTCCTCTCTCATCAGATCACATGATATTTTGCCTGAGCACACTGAGCTAAACGATCCTGCAGCACGGCAGATCTGAAAGACTTCTTGAGGTTGTGCATGGCCAACCGACACGTATCCACGTTAGAGGTCTGCTACCCGACCCGAACCCGACGGGTCCCGAAATACTTTCGGGTTTCGGGTCGGGTTCGGGTTAATGTTTAATGAATAGCTTCGGGTTCGGGTCGGGCTCGGGTTTATAGCTAAACTAAAACTATATAGGCTACGCTGCTTTCATGGTCAATGTGTGTGCAATAATGTGTGTGCAATAATTATTTCATCTTCAAAAGTGCCTCTTGTATCAACTCGGTACCTTGTTAACTTGACTTGACTCTGGATTGATAAAAAATCCTATATGCCCTATATGACCCGGATGTTGCATGAAATCAACCATCCTATGGAACTGCTAAGGAGACATGGTGATAGAAATATGAGATGGACGGAAACATTATACTTAAATGCTTTTGCATTCTCTTGTGAAACATTTGTTTACTCACAAAACTTTTGCATTCCCAGATCTACACTTTTGAAGATGAAATAATTTTACTAGCATAAAATCTTTTTCAGCCTTTTTATCAGAAGATCATCCCACCATTATTTAAATACATATTTTCCACATTGGTGGTGCAATCAATATTATTCAAATCATATAAAGTAATAATATATTTTTTATTATTTACAGTATTTTAGATAAATCCACACCCTATAGCACGTAAAAACAAAACAGTGTTTGGTCACTACATGGCTGTCATTCAGTCTCTTCCTGCCAGGCAGTTCTTAACCAGAATATGCTGTGATATGAATGAAACCTTTTGACAGGGCCTTTTATTTGAGGCCTTTCAAATCAATCAAGACATTCGTTTCTTTTAAAGCTGTACATAGGCTAGTTGGTTAAGTTTAGCACTGTCCACTTATAACTAGATGCTAATACCAGGTGTAAACATTGCCAACCATGTCATATATGGTTGGTAAATTTTCAATATGGAATGATACTGATCCAGTGATGCGTGTTAAATGTGACGCTATGTAACCTGTCAGTGGTCCTTTAGTGTGGTGAAGATCAGCCGTTTTTCTGCTAAATTGACCTGACTTTTGCTTATTCAATTGGAAAAATGACCATCTGTCAAACCCTGCACACCAGATAGCAGGAGGTAGGGGGAGTGTGTGTGCCACGACTTAATGACATGGCGATCCATAACCTCACATTACCTCATATATGTCTCTTTCTGTAATTAGGGCTTGTCAGTAAATGTACAGCCCTCAGCAAGGGCAGAAAATGAGGCAAACGCTCTGCTGGCAGAGAGGAATTAGTGAAAAAAAGTGCAGACGTCGACAGAACCCAGCTGATACGATAAGAGGAGAATTCAATAGAACGGTCATCTTCAATAAATATGAGCCAAACAACAAGCAGCAGAAAACCCGTTGAGTAAAATATGTGTACCCATAATGCTCTCAAAGACATTTCTTGCTTCCACGGTAACCAGCCCAGCAAGTCAATATGGTGAATTCCCACAAAAACACCCTCCTTTCACATTAAATTCACTTTTCACTTGGTTGGTAGGGGTGTGAATCTTCACTGGTTTCACAATTTCGATTCGATGCAACGATTCGATGCAATTCGATATCACGATGCATCACAATGCGTCGCATCCTCAGTTTTAAATATTACTGCACATGGCTAAATTTTTTATTTACATTTTATATCAAATTTATTTTGTTCATTTTTTTTTCAATTATATAAGCAGGCTACTTTTTAAAATAATTACAAATTAATAATAAATTAAAACAATTGTTAAGAATGTAACCAACTAAATATAGCTTCAAAACATACAAGCAAAAATATAAAGTAATAAAGGGGGAAAAAGACAATTAGAAGTGATAGACAAAAAGTACTTTCAGTATCTAAGAGTGCTTTATGCATTCGAAAGTTTACAGCCAATCATAGTTATGGGTTTTTCTTTTTTTCCTCAGCATTATTGCTGTTTGATTATTACTGATTATTACATCATAGACAGTGGCAGTTTTGCCCTGTTCTGAAAACAAAACTGACTGTGTTTACATCAATTTCGTAACATAAAAGTATTCGGAGATGCAAGTGCCTTTAACCGCAGACACGATCGAGCTTCAGGACAACAAACACAAAGTGTACGTGAAAGTCTGTCAGTAGGCCTACGTGAGTTTCATGCATCTAATACGTACTACATTCCAAATGGCATAAATTAAAGCATATCTAAAGTGAAACACTGATATACCGGTGGGTGGAAGCACACACTGTCAAGCAATGCGCAAGTGTCTCACAGCGCATATCCTGTGCAATGCAGCCCGCCGCGATTGTCTCTAGTCTAGCGCACACACGTGCCATATGCAGGAAAATACCAAGCTCAAAATCAATTCAGAATCATTGAAGAGAGAATTGCGATGCATCTGAGAATCAATATTTTCTCCCACCCCTATTGGTTGGTGTCTCAGAAGGTTCATGTTCATAATCCATGTACTAGCATTTCCAGCACTAAGAATCTTGATCTTTGCAGCGTAATAAAGGTTAATGTCTTAATGAAAGATTAAATGACAACAGTACACATGACATAAGTGTCCTGAACTCTGTATAATTATGTTAGCCCCTTGTGGCTTTAAAATTTACTCTACTCAAAGAGGAAAATTGACATAATTTACTCACCCTCATGTTGTTTCAAAACTGAACATGAAAAGAAGATATTCTGAGAAATTTTAGGAAATTAGTTTTTGTTTGTTTGTTTTTGGTCCATACAATCAAACTTAACAGGCTGATTAGTTCCCAGTGTACAAAATATATTTTTAAGGATGAGTAAATTATGACAGAATTTTCATTTTTGGGTGGATTATTGGAAACACTATAATTTATAGCTAAAAATGTTAAATGTAATTTTTAGAAAATCTCAAAATGAATTGATTTTGTACATGTTGTGAATGACTAATTTTACTTGTTATGGTTTAATTTTTAATTTATGTAGACAAAATAATGTAGAATTTTAATATCGTTCATATATTGGTTATTGGCTATAACATGAAAATAATTATCAGCTTATTGGTTGAATATACATTATGGAAGTAAATTCGATTGCAAACTGCATTTAATGCTGACTTTTAATTACCCTGGTTATGCTAATGTTTAGTAATGTGTTGGTCATATCTTGAGGAATCTGTCGGCTCTACGTCAAAATATCTGTCACGTCCAGGTTAACAGACTGGAGGCAGATGAACTATGATTGTCTAGACTATTGTCTAGAGATGGTATTCCTTACACAGGGCATGTCTGGGCATTGCCCTATAACCAAAATACTAGCTTGTTTATCATCCGTGCCTAGGGTTGCCAACCGTCCCGTATTAGCCGGGACGTCCCGTATTTTGGGCCTAACTGATTTGTCCCGTACATGACTTCCCTTGTCCCATTTTTTGATAAGTAAATCAGAAATCGTGAACATAACTGTTCGAGGAAGGCTGCGCAATCCTCTGCTGGCTCATCGCTCCCACCTCACAGCAATCAGTGCTTAGCTGTCTTTAATTGAAAAATACACATTTTCATGCATACTATATATATATGTGTGTGTGTGGGTGAGGTGAGTGACTGCGTATACACGGTTATGCTAATACACCCCCCGTAAGGTGATTGTCCCGTATTTTCATTTTCTGAAGTTGGCAACCCTGTCCGTGCCCTTTAACAGCCCAGAGAGACACTCATACCTTAGCTGCTCTGAGGGTTAAATTAACCGGACTGTCCTCTCCAACTCAGCATTTCTCTTCACTAAATTTATGGGTCTCTATCAGAGTTTTCCAGACAGACCAATTACATAAGTGCCCTATGCATGGTGTAATCAAAGCGTCCGAGAGATGGTTCTGAAATGCCTCTGCAACAATGCAGCAGCAAAAACAAACACCCAAGTCAAGTCCACTTAAGTGAAACTACTTCCTAGGGGCAGCTCAGCGTGAAATCGTTGACTATTTTTTACAGTTTGTAGAAAGGTAATTATTGTGTGTGCGCTTTGGTTGTTGTTGAAGGGTGGGCAACACTGCTAGCTTCCCTTTCTGTGCACAGCTGGGTGCCTCTCTGCCTCTGACCTAGTTTTGTCCATCCCAGCTAGCAGTGCAGATTGCAGCATCACTTCAGAAGTGTGCAGCCATCTCTCCATCTCATGTCTCCACCCTTCAGTCCATCTCATTCTCTCTCTCTGTCTGTTCCCGCAGAGCTCCAGCACTGGGCAGCAAGATCAGTGAGAGCGATGGCTGCATGTCTCCATTTGCCAAATGCATGGCAGGTGCATCTTAATCAAGAAAATGTTCAGTATTTTCTCAAGCATTGCAGCATGCTTGCACCAGCCAGCAAAATTAACTGCTAAACATGCAAAATCATGCTTATGCGTTTAAAATGATAGTTCACCCAAAAATTTCTGTCATTAAATGCAATTTCAAACCTGTATGAATTTGTTTCTTCAGTGAAACATAACAGGTGAACATTTTAAGAATATTCTGGCCACTCTTTTCACTGTGATGAAAGTAAATGGGGACCATGACTGTCCAGCTCCAACATTCCCCCCAAAAGTACCATAAACGTATCATAAATGTGGTCCATACAACTCTTGCACTATGTCTTCAGAAGCCAATAGCTTTGTTTGAGGGAGATACTGAATTTAAGTGGTTATTCAATATTATTCTTCACTCCATTGATCTGATATCCAGCGGGACTGGATCACTGAGTTAGTGAGAACTAGAATGATCTGATTCTTGAGCAAATCAATTGATTCTTTGAATTTAAAACAATGATTTGTTCACAATTTGGACATCACTGTTCCATGAAAGCATCAAGGTGCGCTAGGGCAGAGACTTTCCATGAATAATGACTAATTCATAAATAATTAAATGTTGGTTTGTTATATGAAAAAAAAATTGGTGTAGGGATTACTTTGAAGCAATTTTGCTAGTAAAATTCGCAAATAATTACAAAGAAGTAGCAAAAGGTGTTAAAGGTTCTTCATGGAACCACTGATGCCAATAAAGAACCTTTATTTTTAAGAGTGTAAAGGAAAAAAAAGAGTTCAGAACATTATTATTAGGACTAATAATATCAGGAATATTCTCAAAGAGAATGTAAATAATATGTATTACTACAAGGAAGACTAAAAGCCTCATTTATAACAGTGCTGTGGTGATTTGCCCGTGTCACACCTGCTCCGACAGCAGAGATGTCCTTGATCTAACCAAGAGACGCAACCGTCCCATCTGCCATGTGGTCTCTAGACCCCCAGCCCAGACACAAGAGTTCCGATCACACCTCACTTGAACTGAATCTGCACGATAAATGAACCAAGTGGCAGAGCAGTCAATGTGTTTGTGCAGCTGACATGAAATAATGGTCATGCTGCCAGATGAAGTTGCTGCTGATAACAGCATGATCCACTTAGCATATGAAAATATTCACTCTCCAAAAAGGATGGTTGGCATTTACGTGAATGTGTTGTATAGATGCTCGCACGAAGAGGAAAATGTCAGTCTGGTGATATACATCCACCACAAAATGTGTGCGGATGCAGATAGCTGTGAGGCACAGCCATCATAAACTATTCAACTGGCTTCAATATAGAGAATATAAGATGTATAAACACCATGAACTCAGCTTGCGAGTGTGTGCAAGACACATTTTTGTGATCTCCAGCCGCTGCACACAGGAAGTTAGTCATCTGTTGCCATGGTGCATCAGGGAGTTCAGGACTGCAGTGCACACTGCATGGGATCTGGCCTACCAGACCAGAGAGACACTGTCTTGCTGTCTTCAAGACTTGTTGAATCTGATTTAATGTATCTATCGTATCCCCGGACGTTCCTGAGATATGACTGGGCGACAATGGTTCTTCTAATAAAATTAAAGTGAACCCTAATGCTCACATCCCCCTTGTGGAAACCCTCTGACAACATATAGTCTGAAACATATGACTCTATTACTACATACTGTAATATAATTCATTGACCATATTGATTAAATGAATAAGACGCAACCTTCCCATCTGCCATGTGGTCTAGACCCACAGCCCAAGTCTTGCCCAGACTCCACAAGAGTTCAGATCACACCTCACTGAACTGAATCTGCACATTAAATGAACCAACTGGCGGAGCAGTCAATGTGTTTGTGCGCGCGGTCTCTGGCTGACATGAAATAATGCTCATGCTGCCAGACAAAGTCGCTGCTGATAACAGAATGATCCACTTGGCATATGAAAATATTCAGTCCCCGAAAAGGACGGTTGGCATTTACGTGAACATGTGTTGTACAGATGCTGGCATGAAGAGGAAAATGTCAGTCTGGTGATATACATCCACCACAAAATGTGTGCGGATGCAGATAGCTGTGAGGCACAGACATCATAAACTACTCAACTGGCTTCAATATTGAGAATATAAGATGTATAAACACCATGAAATCAGCTTGCGTGTGTGTGCAAGACACATTTTTGTGATCTCCAGCCGCTGCACACAGCAAGTTAGTCATCTGTTGCCATGGTGCATCAGGGAGTTCAGGACTGCAGTGCACACTGCATGGGATCTGGCCTACCAGACCAGAGAGACACTGTCTTGCTGTCTTCAAGACTTGTTGAATCTGATTTAATGTATCTATCGTATCCCCGGACGTTCCTGAGATATGACTGGGCGACAATGGTTCTTCTAATAAAATTAAAGTGAACCCTAATGCTCACATCCCCCTTGTGGAAACCCTCTGACAACATATAGTCTGAAACATATGACTCTATTACTACATACTGTAATATAATTCATTGACAATATTGATTAAATGAATAATCATTATGACTTTTTAATGAACTAAGCTAAATTATGAAGCAGTCCTTATAACAAGCAATGTTCAGAAATATTTTTCTAAATGAAAAGAGAAATGCAGTTTGAAACAAGCCAATCCTCCTCTATTCTGAAGCTATAAATGACTAACAGTGAGAAACTGAAGCAAGTAACAGGCTGTTGTCTGACAAGAGGAACACACACTTCATTGCATGGTCTGTAAATGGAATCAAGATTTACCTAATGTTCCATGGGTCTCCTTAATTGCCATGGTTAATTAGATTATGATAGGCAGGCATAACTGGACAGAAAGCACTCTGGTTCTGTCTGACGGTGGGATCTACTTTTAGAATAATACTTCTTAACAATAAGTCTTATTAAGGGGGAACTGTCTTTCAGTAGATTCTGCATGCATATTTTAAGTATGCAAAAGCAACCTCCTCCGCCTATACTTTGTTTTAATTAACTTTTTTTTGGCTTTTATTTTATAGATAGCAGACAGCAGACGGCATCTACGACCTGAGGAGTAGCCTATTAAATTCAGTTCTGGAAAAAATAAAAATAAAAAAATTGGGTGGACCTAGAAATTTGAATAATGTTTGTCAGCTTTACTGGAATGTAGTTTTGTAAATCTGTTCAAAACTAGTAAGGAGGACTAAGTTAATCTCCTCAGTTATTTTTGTACATCCCTTGCTGTATATTTTTGTTCGGATATTTGATATTTGCACTCTGTGACCATATTATTAATACCCTCCATTAGGAGAATTCACCTTTTTCTAAAATCTAATAACATTGCCTCAGATACGTGTTTATGATATGCACAGAAAGGCACTGACAAAAACCTATTGCAGAATACCAACCGACAGTTACATATCGATGAAACGAACCTTTCCTCCAAAAAGAGCCACTACGTTCACTGCTATAAAGCCATGCTGAAATACCAACCGCAAATGTCATTTCGTGATCTTTAAATATTAGAAAAATGAAAGACTACATACATAATCGATACGACGGCGACAGTACCGTTGGGCTGAAGGCAGGTTAAGCAGAGATGGGCGTGGGGGAGGAAGTGAGAATGATGCGGACGTGCAAGTCGACCTTTACGTTCAACGTTCCGTACAGTCAAGATTTTCGAATTTATAATTGTTATTTTCAAAAAGAAATTGTACTTACGAAGCGAACAATGGGCGAGGATGACGAGAGGGTGGCCAAGCAACAGCCGTGATGAGAGAGAGAGAGAGAGAGAGAGAGAGCGAGAGAGAGAGACGGGGAGGGCGGGGGAGCAAGGTGTGTCCGCTGCCTTGAAAATGCAGAATTAAGTCTATACATCCTTGTATTCTCATACAAATCATAAAACAGAAAAAAAACAGCGAGTTTTATGTAGTTTAACGGTCAGATTACATATAAACTGAAGCAACAAAAATGCAAATGGGAAAATGGATTAAATGTTATGATTCAGGCTTGTTGCTTCTATTTCCCATTAGGCCATTGAAAGTATTTGTGTGCAATATCACATTATGAAAATGTTTTTCATACAATACTGTTTTATTTGCAGAGTCGCCCAGACAAAGGTGTTACATGTGGTGTTACAAAGGTCAGCATCCTCAATAAGCTGAACACAGGAAAAAAGAAAAGAGGAATTCTTTGAAAAAGGCGTACGCTTTAAACTCACGTTAAATCTACAGATAAAAGAGAACCTATAGCGATTTGTGTAACCATGGCAAAACATCCACATGCAACATCAGCACCATTTTCAACCGAGAGCAAAACTGCGAAAATCCCCTTACACCGGAGGATCAGCGACGCGTCGAGTCCGTTTATCGCTTTCAGACGGATCAGGTCCACGTGCAAAGCCGCAAAAAAAACCGATTATCGATTTGTCATTCGTTATGACCACAACAGAAATGTGTGTGTGTTGGGGAACTGGCACCTTTCATCCAGACTGATTTAACACACTGGTGTGAGCCACGTTATGCTCCATCAGTCTAAATACTTCTAGGTTTTTCCACACCAGCAAACCGCGTGCACGTGAAGCCTGCGTCTGTCGCCACACTGCCTCGATATTTCATGAAATTCCTGCATGCCATGCAAAAAGACAAACATAATGGAATGGAATGTTCTTTAAATGATTATTGCCCATATTGTGCATCCATGAAAATAACTCTCGGTAGATGCGAATGCATTAAGAAAGCAGTCCGATTTATGTGCAGTTCTTCTTATCGATGCAATCTCGGTGAAATGAATTTTTCTTTCTCTTTTTTATCAATCTATAAAGAAAATCAGGCCCATTATGTCTCAGTCACACACCCAACAGTCGGATTCACTAACATCCTAGGACCAATTACACTTATCGCAGAGGTAAAAACCGTGGTAAGGCTTAGGAGCATCGCTTATTGCTTGATTAATGATAAATCGCTGTTAAACAAGTCTCTGAGTTTGTAAACCGGTTTGACTTACCTCTGTGGCACACTGAGTTATTGTCTGTCCAACTGCAGAGTGAACAAACCCTGCCAGTTCCTTCAGCGTCCTGCAAAGGGAGGATGGCGCTAGAGAGCAAGATCAAGAATGATGTCAGGATGAGCCCTGTGCACTATATGAAACTGACATTTGCATGATATTCACACACAACTAACCGAATTCTAGATTCGGACCGAGAGGACACTTTATCGGCGATTAAAGGGGCAGGGGCTTGAGAAACCCCCTCCCCCCTGTGCAAGGCACTGCCTGTGTGTGTTACATTAAATTATATATTTGAGAATGTCTGCGTTGTGATCAGGACTTACCTTTACATTGTCGGTCTTTCTAACAATGAAGTAAGGGTTTACAAACTTTTTAACACCCAAGCATAAAGGTTTCTATGTATTTTCATATAGGCCTATAAGGAGCTTTTTATACTCTGTGAGAAAAAGACATGGATCACCTTAGAAACCCCCTGAAAATTCCCAGATCTCAGTTTGAAAATCCCTGCAATGGACTACTATAATTTAAGATTTTGTGTGAGCGAAAACTAAAATAATTTTTAAAAATCGTTACTTGAAATAAAATAAACATTAACAAATGAAATAAAATGTAAAAATAATAATAATAATAATAATAATTTTCGTTTAGTTTAACTTGAAGTGCTAAAATAAAAAATACCCCCCCCACCCCAAAAAACGAAAACTAATACATAAAAAATTAATAAAACTATGTAGACATAAAAAAATTTAAATGACAAAAAAACATGCAAAATCACCAAAAAAAATCTAAAATGAAAGTGAAAACAAAATATAACAATACAATTCAAAATATGGACAAAAATTATAAAGTATAAAATGATACTAAAATAACACTAGTGAACACTTTAATGTAAGGGTGTCCAAACCTGTACCAGGAGGGCCACTGTCCTGCAGAGTTTGGCTTCCACCCTTAACCAGCTAATCAAGGTCTTCAGACTTACTAGAAACTTCTAGGCAACTGTGTTGGAGCTAAAATCTGCAGGATGTTGGCCCTCCAGGAGCAGGGTACTTTAATGTGTTTATAAAGGTCAGATGAGGCCAAAGCTATCGTATTTGATAACGTGTGCCGGGTGATCAATATTTCTTTATTTATGCTCTTGGCAGAGAATTCCATATTCCATAAAGCATAAGATAGATTAATCATGGATACAAGGCCCTATAAATCTCAAATATGTTATTTTTTTACTTGGAAATATCCATTCAACTGGTTCTGCAGTTGGTCTTAGACATTTGGGTCAGTTTGACTGTGAGTCAGATTTTTGCTGATTCACTGCAAAATGCAGCAAGCTAAAATATTTCAGCACCATTACTGTTTTAAAACAGTGTGCTTTATATGAACAAGCCCTATGTATTTTCACAGTCTTAACATACATACTGTACATGCACACAAGCTCTCTCTCTCTCTCTCTCTCTCTCTCACACACACACACACACACATTGCACCATCTGCCCCCCAAATTCAGCCATATTCCCCTGAGTTACATACCAAGCCAAGTCCTTCACCTGGACACCTTCACATTAACAGTAAGAGTCCTCGTGCTCCTCTGTTTCGCCGCTGCACAACCTGCTGCTGTTTTATCCCAAAAGATCCCAAATGTAAATTCTCCTCCTTCCTGTTGCTAAGCAAGTTATCTTGATCTGTTACTTGCCAAAACAATAGTATAGATTTTTTTAGAATACTGTATGAAAAAGAGCAAAGCTGTTGATGCTATCAGTGTCCTACTGTTCTTCAGATATGTGAGATGCTCTTCTGAAAGCAAATAGAGCGCTTGGTTGGGCTTGGGTGGGAGTTGCTCAGCAACTAGCCCACATGTGAATGAGCAGGCATTTTTTAGATTTTGTCTATGAGAGGGACAGCTAACGACCTGATAATGGATGTTGCCCTGACTTGTCTTCCTGTGTTGGATTTTGAAACCTCTCTTTATTTCAATAGATTTTTAAATGTCAACATTTCATGTTTCAAATGATGATATTATATTATTTCCTACATAGGATACTAGTCTGACTGTTACAGACACTTTTGGTCATTAGATGGCGTTTCAGCCCTGTCTATGTGACTGGTCTGATCTTCCTTAGGATTTTTCTTCAGAAGAAATCGGACTTTTAATATTAATGAATGCACATTGGTTTAGTTAGGGATAAAAATACATAATAACATTTTATAAAATACATTTTTACATCTTGCCATAGTTAGCTTCACTTAGCTCAAAATACTCTTAAATTAGAAATGCAATAAAAAAAAGTATAATAATGTAATTTTTTATAATAGCACTTGAGTAATTGAGTAATTTTATGTAAATGTATTAATCACAACTTAGGTAAATGCATGCTTCTTTCCAGGGCAGTACAAAATATATCCTGAAAAATATTCACTGAAATAAAAACTGTGACAACTAACCCCTGTCTCCACCATAACAAAACAAGAACAAGATATATATTGGCAAGACAACACTAGTTAATTTTTCCGTAGTTATCCTCTTGTTTTTGGTGAACTGAACATTACTATTCCAACTGTGATTATAAAGGTATATTGGCAAGTAGCAGTTTATTTCTGGCTGTATGTATATTTAGCGTGAAAAACTTCACAGTAATCCAGCAGCTTTGGATGCAACTGAGAAGAATCCCTTCTTGTACTGCTGCTGATTGTGTGTATCTTTGTGCGTCTTACCGCTCCATGTGTCAGTAACACAATAACCTGCTCTGCCTCAGTGTTTCTCAGTCTTGCAGGACACAGCTGAAGCTAATATGCTATTTATGAGTCATTGTGTTGAAAAATCAAAGGAGATGCTTGCGTCCCACAGACTAACAACAAGGGAGACAAATGACAGCATCTCCGTTGCCATGAGTCACAAGGACACACAGGGAAAATACAATAGCCTCTGAATGGAGCGCTGTTCTGGTCTGTAAATTAACACTTGCCAGCTGTAGACCCACACATGTCTATCACTAATAATAGCTGTCTGTAACGTAACCATGTAGGCAAATTGTGGATCATTTTATTCACCTAGCCTATCTGGTACACCCTAATTCTGATTGGACTATCGTGGTATTCAGTGGTCTGACTTTTCTTAATAATGGCCACATTGTATATCAGACCACTTTTTGGGGGAACTGAAGCTGACTCTAAATTCATGTCTCTATTATCACACCCCTGATCAATTGTTTTATATAAACAGAACTGGTGACAGTCATTGACTGCAGTGAAAATAACTTCTTGTCCCTTACAGTGAAAATGTCTTCTTGCTATCGGGCAATTCTTTTATTCATTGTAATGGACAACTTTTTTTTCTTAGTGGTTTTAGGATAATATATAAAATTATAAAATTGTTTGAAATCAATATTTAAATATTTAATTCTCTACTAATGTGGGATAAAGCGGGGAAAATGTACAGTTAGCTGTTTGCTGTCTCAAAATAAACCTCTTCAAGAAGAAACAAAGATCTGAGCATCTGTTGTATGAAAATTAAAATGGAAACTATATCAGTAATCACACATACAGTACGTCACAGTGTGTTATATTTTTGTTTACTCCATCTATATCACATCACATTTATGATGTAAACACTTTATTTAAAAGCATTTACCAAATAACTAGTAACCAAAATCAACTCAAGAGGATCTAATAAATTTTCTAGAATATAAGCCACATAAACGTTTTACACATGTAATGTGTTCTTCATCCTGACTGAGCTGTAGATCTGCCATTTACAATGACACTGGTGATCCAGAGTCTTTTCTCTTTCCAGCTGTTGCTATAATCCATTTTTTAAGTAAATCTGCACATTCAGAGTTTTCTGGCTGCAGCTGTGTCTTGATAAGAAGGTGCAGTTTTAACTGAGGCGGTTGAGGTTAAGGCTAGTTTTAATTTTGATGTTTATTTTTTATACCAACTGACAGTGAGTTTTAGACCTTGTGGATGTGCACTGACACAAAACAAATCATTGACATAAGTTTATGTGAAAAAAACCTGCCATGTTACAAGCAGTTCAGTAGCCTGATATATTGGAAGTAAATGCATTCAATTTCAACATATACTTTGGAGAGGATTTGCTCCTTGGAAAAGCATTGCAAAATAATTGTTTAGCTTAATGTTGTAGAAAATCGGGGAAAAAAAAAAAAAAAAAATCGCAAAGACAGAACCTTATACAGGAAAACTAGTTCAAGGGCATTAGAGAACGTAGAGCTGGGCTGAAGGACTGTTGATAACTGCAGAGGACAGTAGTGCCTAAAAGGGAAAATGTGAGACAATCAGATTAAATTAGAAAGTCCTTTCTCCATCTGTATCCTCATTGGAAACAGTATGAAACATCATTGCATTTAAGAATTCATAATCACCTGATCTGAGCTCTTTCGTTTATCCAGCCATGATGTGTTTAACAAACGCTGTGGGGAATAAAGGGTAAAACGACAAGATCATATTATAGAATAATATATAGAATACATTAGCTTTAACTTTTCAAATTTAGAAAATGATCAGACCTTCATAGTTGACACAGCCGTTTCCATCTTCCTGTCCTGCCATGAGCTGTTCTACCTCTGATTCTGTCATTTTCTCACCTGCAGGCAAGACATGTGATACGCTGTGCTTGTTTCTGCCTGCGTTAATCTCAAGGTAAATATGTAAATCCAGGAGTCAAACACAAATTTCTTTAAGCTGCTTATGTTTAAATAAATCTCTTCTTAATTTAACAAAGCACTCATTGGGTTTGTTAGTATACTGTATCATAGAGCTGTTGTGTCGCCCTGTTTTGTATTTACCCAGCGTTGCAAGTACATGGCGAAGTTCAGCACCCATTACAGTGCCGTTTCCTTCTTTGTCAAACACTCGCAGGGCCTCAATAAAGTCCTCAAAAGTGCCTTGATCTTTGGACCTGGACACGTGTTGGAACATAGGCAGAAAAGTCTCAAAGTCAATCAGCTTGGTGTTCATTTCTAGAAAAAAATGGATATTAGAAAAACAGTAAACATGTATTCATTTGAACATTTGTACAATGATTTAGCCTCAAGCACAGTTTATTCCTCTCACCCTCAGGTTTGGGTTTGCCAAGTACTTTGAGCACCTCGGCATTTGTAGGATTCTGACCCAGCGCCCTCATGACATCACCACACTGGGCGTAAGTGATCTTCATTTCACCAGATGGTGTTCTGTCAAATAGCATGAAGGCCTCTTTAAATTCTGTGTGGATAGGATATTGATACATAGTATTAAATGAGGAAGAGGTATGTACATTTTTTAGGTCTACTTGGTTTTGCAAATGCTTACCTTCAATCTGATCAGCTGTAAACTCAACCTGGCGGGGAAAAGGTTTTAGGGAACTTTTATAAGCAAATTGACTGGTTAACATCCAAACAATACTATATCTTATAAGAGTTAACAATGAACAATCATAATGAAAATACAGATGTTTTAGTTCTCTGAAGAAGCTTTCTGGGGTCATTCAACAAAAGTCAGCTGCTTCTCACTCATGGAGACTAAGAATAACTGACGTCTGTTCTAGGACCAGAGGGAATACAGTGAAACCTCATCTTTATTGTCCACAGGAGAGAGAGACTCACTCACTCACTCACACAAGAGAGCAGGAATGCTAAGCTGTAATATGGGAGCTTGCAGACACCTGCGTGGAAGGCCGTATGACCACATGGAGGCTCTTCTACTGACCTCAGACAAGCTTCCATTGTCCAGACCCTATCTCTGACCATCAGGTTAGTTAAAGCTGCATATGTGGTCTCAAATCAATATGAATAAACATTCACGTCTTCACATAGGCACTCGGCTGAGACTGGGATTTTAAAGCCTAAGGTTTGTGTGAGACATTTTAACCTTATTTGATTGATTTGAACCATATTGTTCAGTGCACATAATGTCACATACTTTAATAACAAGGATAGACTAAGACCAGTCAATATCCAAATGTTTTTAACTCAACACGGCCTGAAGGTGGGATTTCTTAGTCTTATTGAAGCTTGTTTCTGCCAGGGAATAAAAATATAAAACAGGTAATTGCAATTTTTTTCTCTTAATTCAGATTTTTTTCTCAGAATTTCGAGTTTATAGCTTGCACTTGCAAGATTTTTCTCTGAATTCTGAGTTTACATCTCACAATTCTGACTTTTTTTCCTCAGAATTATGCATGTGTATGTGGTCAGGTGTCTAAAAATTTTGGGATAAAAACAGATTTCAGCAAAAAAAAAAAGAAAAATTGGAGATAGAAACGTTCACACTTTATTTTAAGGTCCAATTCTCACTATTAACAAACCATTAACTACGTAAACTCATAATTTTCTGCTTATTAATAGTTAGTATGGTAGTTGGTAAGTTTAGGTATTGGATATGATTAGGAATATGGTCAAGCAGAATATATAAACAGCCAATATGTTAATAATAGGCATGCTAATAACTAGTTAATTGTGAGAATTGGTCCCGTTACTAAAGTGTTACCAAACTTTCAATTCTGAGAAATGTACATTTTTGACTTGTGAGATAGAAACTCAGAAAATTGCTAGTCTTTCCAATTCCAAGTATTTTTTAACAGTCCAAGTGCAGTAATGACTAAGAATTAATAAAACGTTTTCTGAGATTGATTAAAGAGCTGCTGATGAACAAAATAAGACTAAAACTGTCCTCTAAACGTGATTTTGTGTGCCGAAACAAAACCAAATGTTTAGAAATAAGCTCAGTGTTCTTTTAAATAATTCATTAAGGTCTTTCAGGTTTCATTTTTTTCCTCCTGAGGACCTTTGGGAAGAAGTTGGTTTGTCCTGTGTCTACTCACCATGGTCTAACACTTAGCTGTTAGTAAAATAGCAGTACAGACAATACACTTACCTTAATGCTTTTTGGGTCAAATTGAGGCTCCCTGGGTTTCTCTGGTTCAGGAGGAGGCACTGGTTTTGCTGCCTCCTTCTTCGGTTCAGCTTTTTTAGGAGCCATTCTTCCAAGATGATGAGCAGAAGGGTGTGAGATGGGGAATAGGAATGAGAATAACCTTTGAGAGGTTTTATACCCTCCTCAACGCTCCCCAACTGCATCAGCAGTTGTTGTCCATCCCGTCATCACCCTCCAAACAAGGACAGAAAGCTTAGTTCACAAGCCAAACCCCATGGACGCATGAAGGTTTTAGCATGTTAACATTGATGAGAACTAGTAAATAGCTTTCATCACTGCTATGCATTCAGGAAATTATAGTTTATAGTTTGTAATTATGCCCTCAAAGTTTTGAACTAGATATCTAACTAATTGTTTTGGCAGAGCAAGTTTGGCACTTTTTTTTAGGAAGATCTTGTTTCTCTGATGAATCTGGCAGCTCTGGGGATTTTCATGAAGCTGTTGGTTTACCATTGAGGAGATGATGGACCTCCAAATTTATGACAGATGGGAATAGCGGGATTCATGTGGACTGGGAGAGGGATCTGGTCCAGCATAGTAGGACACTGAAAGAAAAGATCCAGCATCTGAGGGAACTCATTATAATGGCAACTTTTGGAAACTTGGCTCATGCGCATTTTTTTTTACATGTTTTTTTTAGGTTATTTGCTGATCACATCAGTAAAAAAAACAACAATTTGAGTTAATTATCAACTAGAATGATCAAGAAAACAACTGAAATAATTCTGTATCCATTATTCCCTGCTTAGTTATTTGTTGTGAGTTTCATCAGACAGACCTCATTCTGTCTTTGTGAGTTTCAAGAGATCAAGGGAATTATTAAGGATAAACACCTTATGTCTTGTTTTGCTATGAACAGCAACTGCTGGCTGTTCTTGCTTTTTTAACCCCTGAGATCTGTCATACAGGCACCTGAAGCAGACACCAGTACCAAGTTTAAAGAAAGGAGAAGGGTCCACCTGTTCCCTCGGCCTTCTGAATCTCCTGCCCCAGATGGAAGAAATAAAATATGAACAATACAATTCTGTGTGTATATATACACTGCCATTCAAAAGTTTGGGGTCAGTAAGATTTTTAAAATGTTTTTGAAAGAAGTGTTTCATGCTCACCAAGGCTGCATTTGTTTGATCAAAAATACATTAAAAACAGTAATATTGTAAAATATTATTATAATTTAAAATAACTTTTTTCAGCTGTAATATATTTTAAAATGTAATTTATTTCTGTGACATCAAAGCTGAATTTTCAGCAGCCATTACTCCAGTCTTCAGTGTCACATGATCCTTCAGAAATCATTCTAATATGCTGATTTGGTGAGACGTGTTATTATTAACAGTGTTGAAAACAGTTGTGCTGCTTAATGCTTTTGTGGAAAGTGTGATACGTTTTTTTCTCTTCTGATTCTTTGATGAGTAGAAAGTTCAAAAGAAAGTTCATTTATTTCAAATATTTGAATATGCTTGTAAGAATGTAATAGTCTTTTCTGTCACTTTTGATAAATGTAATGCATCTTTGCTAATATAAGTATTAATTTCTTTTAAAAAATTGAACACTTGCATATCTGTTATTGTTTACTGATTCTCATATTGTTTCAAAACTGTATGACTTTTTCATCCATGAAACTTCAAAGGATTTTTCAAGATTATTGGAGGACAGTTTACAAGACAATACCATCTCAGTCTTTACAGTTCCAAATTTCATGTTAAATTCAATGTGTTACTTGCTGTGAAATTGTGAAATTTCTGAGTGAAAATAGTTTCTACAACACTTTTTTGTTTTTCATTGTACACTATATTCCAAGTCATTTGAATGTGTGAGGAACAACCTGAAATTTAAGACATTATCCACTAGTAATCTGCTCTCAAATCTCATTCGCCCCTGGTGACAAAAAAAAAGTAATGTGGGTTTGGAACAGAATGATGGTGATTAAATGATGACAGAATGTTAATTTAAGGAGAACTATAATGCTTTATTAAGTGAGTGAAGTGAAGTGAAGTGAAGTGACGTGTAGCCAAGTATAGTGTCCCATACTCAGAATTTGTGCTCTGCATTTCACCCATCCAAGTGCACACACACAGCAGTGAGTAGTGAACAAACACACACACACACACCATGAACACACCCGTACGAAAATGAATCATGGTTTTACTAACCATGGCCATGGTTTTTGTAGTAAACCCATAGTAACCACAAAATTAACCATGGTTTTACCATAGCATTTTCAGTAAAAATTTTACTGAAAATGCCGTGGTTAAAAAACCGAGGTAATTATTGAACCGTGGGCAAACTGTATTGTTGCAACTGTTTAAGCTACTCTAAAATACTGTATAACAGGAATTGCACAAAGGTGTGTCTGACTGAGTGCAGACCCTGAGTACTAATCTTTGGAAAATATTTAACATTAAATCTTGCATTTTGCACATTGTGCAATTAAGATTTGGACGTTAGCCATTAAGGAGCTTCAGGTAATAATGTAGCTATCTAGTAATATATGACTCCAATATCTCATCCAGATTCTGCTTGCATCTAGACAGTAATGTTTGTCTGTTAATTTTAACTTTAATGTTAATTTTAGGCCCTGCTTGAAAGAGATAAACCCTTGAGCTTTTATTTTGATAGAAACTTGTTGAGCTTTTATTTTGACAGAAAACAACAGCTTCTGTGAAAACCAAGAGGCAATCTCGGGATGCACTTTTTTCCCAGGGGTCTCAGAGCAGCGTAATCGAAACTGCGTCATCTGGTAGGCGTGGCCTATTTGAGAATCTGCATAGGTCACCGATCATGCGCAGTGGGGAAAAGCCATTTACTTCAAATACCTGTCCTGATCACAGGGGTTTCGTGTTAAATACCTTTTATATTATATACAGTAATTTCAGATACCTGTCCTGATCCCAGGTGTTTCATGTCAGATTACATTCATACTGTTATAACTTCAGATACCTGTCCTGATCCCAGGTGTTTCATGTCAAATACCTTTTATATTGTATACAGTAACTTCAGATACCTGTCCTGATCCTAGGTGTTTTCAGCTCCGATGGATAATGAATAAGAAAAGCGTCTGCGATGGATAATGAAGGACAAAACAGTCATACAGGTTATTTTTATGTTTTATAATCTTACATTTAAACGACTTTTGAAAACAAATAAACAACCATAAAAATGTAAAACGTGCAGTAACGTCAGTTGTGAATGTAATCTGACACGAAGTCTGCGATCAGGACAAGTATTTGAATTTAAAACAGTATGAATGTAATCTGACATAAAAGTTCAGATACCTGTCCTGATCGCAGGTGTTTCATGTCAAATACCTTTTATATTATATACAGTACCTTCAGATAGGCAACCTGTCCTGATCGCAGGTGTTTTATGTCAGATTACATTCATACTGTTTTAAATTCAAATACCTGTCCTGATC
>NW_015641039.1:222206-231656 GCF_001515625.1 Sinocyclocheilus rhinocerous | reverse complement strand
GGAAAAAAAAAAAACAGCATTCTGCGCATGGTCGGTGACCTCTTGGTTTCTTTTTGTTGTTTTTTTTTGAAAGGGGGCGTTTTCCCAACGCCTCTAGAAACGCCCATTTTACGTCGTGTTAATGAAACTCCTGGAATTTAGTGAATGCCCCGCAACGTCTCTAGGTTACGTATGTAACCATGGTTCCCCGAGGGAACGAGACGCTGCGTCGAGATCGCTTTGGGAACGCCCTTGCGTGACCGCGTTCTGAAGCACGTGTCAAATCCGTCCAATGGAGCAGCGAGACGTCACGAGCAGGGTGACGTAAGCACCAGAAAGCATAAAAGCGCATCCGGCCGGGCGCAAACCAGCTTCGATGAAGTAGCGCCTGCAGGGATGCAGGGAGTATGGCAAAGAGACGCAGCGTCTCGTTCCCTCGGGGAACCATGGTTACATACGTAACCTAGAGACGTTCCCCTTCAGGAACTCGAGCTGCGTCGAGATCGCTTTGGGAACGAGAATACCCACTGCGCCATACTACCAAGTCCCTGCCTGTGTGTGTATCCTATGAGCACATCACGAAGAGAGAACTTGGGAACCTGGGGTAGATGCCAGGTCCAGGTTGTAAAAGCGGACAAAAGTGTGCGGAGAGGACCAGCCCGCCGCAGCACAAATGTCCTGCAAGGCCACACCCAAGCTGAAAGCCTTGGAGGCCGCCATACTCCTGGTCGAGTGCGCTCTGACCCCCATAGGTGACGGGAGGCCAGAGGACTCGTAGGCTAGTGAGATGGCCTCGACCACCCACCTACTCATAGTCTGCTTGGTCGCCGGAGATCCTTTCTTTGGCGGACCAAAACAAACAAAAAGCTGATCTGCCTTACGCCACGGGGCAGCTCTGTGTGCGTAAGCGTCCAGTGCTCGAACTGGACAGAGCAGATTAAGCCTTTCTTGGCCTGCTTCCTGGAATGGAGGAGGACAGAATGCCTGAAGTACTATGGGCCCTGGTGAAGAAGTGGGCACCTTAGGGACATACCCGGCCCTCGGGTAAAGGAATGCCCTAACCATGCCTGGAGCAAATTCCAGGCACGAAACAGAAAGTGCCTGAAGATCCCCGATCCTTTTTAGTGAGGAAATAGCGAGGAGAAAGATGGTCTTGAGCCTGAGCAACTTGACCGAAACTTCTTCTATGGGTTCAAAGGGGGCATTGCATAAGCCCTCCAGAACCACAGCCAGGTCCCATGAGGGCACCTTAGTGCGCTGTACCGGCCTCAGCCTCAGGGTGCCACGGAGGAAACGAGTGATAAGTGGGTGTCTTCCCAATGATTGACCACCCAGAAGGGCGTGGTAAGCAGCTAAGGCCGCCACGTATACCTTCAGAGTGGAGGGAGATAACCCTGCGGAGAATCGCTCCTGCAGAAACTCCAGAACTGTACCAATTGGGCAGTTGACTGGGTCCTGCAGTCGCTGTCTGCACCATGAAGCGAAAAGTTTCCACTTCAAGGCGTACTGTTTCCTAGTGGCGGGAGCTCTGGACTGGAGTATAGTCTCAACAACCTCAGTTGAGAGACCAGATGCTAGGAGCTGTGCCCCCTCAGGGGCCATGCCCACAGCTTCCATAACTCCGGGCGGGGGTGAAGAATGGTGCCCCCCGCCTGAGAGAGGAGGTCCCTCCTGATCGGAATCTCCAGCGGAGAGCCGTCAAGGAGGGACCCAAGTCCGAGAACCATACTCGGGCCGGCCAGAACGGGGCTACTAGCAACAGACGGACCCCATCCCGGCGTGCCCTCTCCAGAACTCCCGGGAGCAGAGCGATCGGGGGAAAAGCGTACAGACGAAGCCTCGGCCACGTCTGCACCACTCGGGGTGGAGCCTCCATCCCCTGGGCCTCAGCCCCTGTCTCGACAGGATATCTGCCCCCTGATTTAAATACCCAGGGATGTAAACTGCTCTTAGAGAGAGGAGCTTCCCCTGAGCCCACAGAAGGATCTGGCGCGCCAGCTTGTACAAGGGGCGCGAACGCAGACCCCCCTGCCGATTGATGTAGGAGACCACCGATGTGTTGTCTGTGCGGACAAGCACATGATGCCCCCTTAGGTCTGGAAGGAAGTGTGTCAGAGCTCGAAACACGGCCAGCATTTCCTGGCAGTTGATGTGCCAAAAGAGATGATGGCCTTCCCACAGACCCTGGGCAGAGCGGCCACTCATGACCGCTCCCCAGCCCGTGAGAGAGGCATCTGTCGTTAGCGTTACATGACGACAAGGAACCCCTAACATTGGGCCTTGAACTAGGAACCACCATTTCTTCCACATGTCCAAGGCACGTAAGCATCGCCGCGTGACCTTGATCATGCGAAGCGGATTCCCCCTCGGGGAAAATCCCTTGGTCCTGAGCACCACTGCAAGGGTCTCATGTACAGCAGGCCAAAAGGTATCACGTTGGACGCCGCTGCCATCAGGCCCAACAGCCTTTGAAACTGTTTGACAGTGAGTGACTGGCCTTCTCTTACTCTCTTGACTGTCGTGAGGATTGACTCGATTCGAGCAGGAGACAGACGTGCCTGCATCGAGGTTGAGTCCCACACCACGCCTAAATAAGTGGTTCTCTGTAGTGGAGAAAGAACACTCTTCTTGGCGTTTAGTCTTAACCCCAGCTCTCTCATATGGGCGAGGACGACATCTCGATGCCGAGCCGCCATCTGCTCCGATTGAGCTAGTATTAACCAATCGTCGATGTAATTGAGTGTGCGGATGCCCTGGAGTCGCAGAGGAGCCAGAGCAGCATCCACACACTTCGTGAAAGTGCGGGGTGAGAGTGACAGGCCGAAGGGAAGAACTCTATATTGGTATGCTTCGCCCCCGAAAGCAAACCTCAGGAACTTCCAGTGTTGAGGAAGGATGGAACATGGAAATAAGCGTCTTTGAGATCTATCGTAACAAGCCAGTCCTCGGACTGGATTTGAGATACTATCTGCTTGATAGTGAGCATCCTGAACCGAAGCCGTTTGATAGCGCGGTTCAGAAGACGGAGATCAAAAATCGGACGCAACCCCCCATCCTTCTTCGGAACGATGAAATAACGACTGTAAAACCCGGACGCTCTCTAGAGAGGAGGAACACGTTCTATGGCCCCCTTCCTCAAGAGAGTATCTACTTCTTGTTCCATTACCAGAGCCTGCTCGGGGCCCACTAGTGTGGGGATGACCCCGTTTTTGGCTACTGCACGAATCACACCCCATAATTACTTTTAGGACGAGCGTCCGGTTTCTCGGCTGGCCAAACGATATTTTATTTTGGCTACTGCAGGAGTCACACCTCATACGCGAGGGACTGTGGTTGTCACCCCGCTCGTGACGTCTCGCTGCTCCATTGGACTGATTTTACACATGCTTCAGAAGCGGTCACGCAGGGGCGTTCCCAAAGCGAATCTGGATGCTGGAGTTCCTGAAGGGGCTTAAAGTTCTGCATAATTAAGGGCGTGGCCACTTGAGTGACAGGTGGATTGCCGCTGCTGGCCCGCTCCGCCCACTTTGAGCTTCAAAAACGCACTTCAGAAAACTACAGGTGATGTTTTTATACAGTCTATGGTGAAAACAGGTTTACAAGCGCGTCTCATTACAAATCTAATGAAATACTGTACATATTTGCCCACTAAAAATGTTGAAAATTATGCGAATGTGAAAACAAAGCGTAACTGGTGCCCGTTGCGTTTCCACATGCGCGCTAAACTCACAGCACATGCAGAAAAGGAGTTCACTGCATTCACTGTGAACTGAGCCGCTCTCTAGATGCAGAAAACACCGGATCACGAGCTGATAGCGAGAACCAAGTGCGCTTCGCTTTGAAACACGCAGTTTTTCAAAGCGAACTTGATAAGGGGATAAACCATATTGTGCTTCAGTTTTACTTCGTTTGACAGATGCTTTGCCAAAGCAATGGCGCAAAACACAACGTTAAAGACCTTTTATGTTATAATGAGAAGTATAAATATATTTTCGGTTTATTATGAAACTCAGATTAGACTGTGGCGGGGCGCCACAGTTTATTTAATGAATGGGAAACACTGGGACCCCCTCCTGTTGCTGTGATTTCATCTCCTCTTTCTAGGTCTCCCTCTGTGGGATGTCCATCTCCAGACCCAGAGAGGCAGGGCTGTTGGAAGTGTCTGGCTTCATGTTGTTAAACCTACATGAACTCTCACTGACAGCGTGGCAGGAGAGATGTGCTTTTAGGATGTAAGTATGTGCATAGTTTTCAGGGTCTGTTGCTTCACTGCGTTGAGAACTTTATAACTCAGGCTGCCTGACGCATTGATTCATAAATCATGCCATGATGAGTAACTCAATAAACTATTGTCTGAACAGTGATGGTTGCAGTGAGTGTACATTTTTGTGATGAGTGATTTAACTTGCAGCAGCAAAAGTTTCCTTGAATATTTAAGTTGTAAAGGATTAGTTCACCCAAAAATGAAAATTTACTCAACCTCAGGCCATCCAAGATGTAGATGAGTTTGTTTTTTCAGAACAAATTTGCAAAAATGTAGCATTACATCACTTGCTCACCAATGGATCCTCTGCAGTGAATGGGTGCCGTCAGAATGAGAGTCCAAACAGCAGATAAAAACATCACAATAATCCACAAGTAATGTAAGTAATCCACAAGAGGGCAACAGGGGATGGACTTTATCACTGGAGGAAGTGTTATTATGGCGGTATTATGCAAATGCAAGATATAAACTCGAAATTCTGAGAAAAGGTCTGAATTGTGAGGTATAAACTCAAAATTGTGGGGGGGAAAAAAATCTGAATTATGAGAAAAAGTTGCAATTACCTGTTTTATGCAATGGTTAATAAAATACCACAATGATGGATTTGTTTCTTACAAATGCAGCTTTTTACTTTACAAAATGTTAATTGATGAACTGGATTCATCTGGATTACTTGTGGATTATTGTGATTTTTTTTATCAGCTGTACGGAATCTGTACGGACATCATTTGTAGACATGTGATTCTCTTACAAATTGCTGTCTTTGTCTACAGTCTTTCTGCTTGTGCTCCACACGAGGGCAGCATTAACTAATTGTAAGAGCTGCTGATAGTGATTTGCTGTTGATTATTCGAATGGACAAATGTTATTTGAGAACCGAAGGTGAACGCTGAAATTCACAGAAATTTAACAAGAAATACTATATATAGTATATAATATGTAGTACATTTCATTACACATATAGGCCTAAACCAAACAAGGACCATACCGTCCAAGTCTTGCTTTGGGTCTAGTAAGCATTGAACCATGCTCTGTTTCCTCTATCTCTATCTCTGTCTCTATCTATTTCTAGACACATTATTATTATTATTATTATTATTATTATTATTATTATTGTTATTGTTGTTGTTGTTATTATTATTATGTCAAATAGGCTGTGGGATGTTTCAAGACAGCGAGTTGATAGACAAGATGCTGCTCTGTTACATCCAGTTTCGTGTAATTCCTATTAACACAAAATAAGTGAAAATGATGTCAATGTAACGTCTAAAACAGGATCAATCTTTTTAGTCTTTGAATGTTCTGATGCTCAAATTAGTGTATTACTACAAATGACCAGTAGGTTGAGCCATTGTGCTGCCAGAATGAGATGAATTGACAGGTGTTGAGACAGGTGGATTGACAGCTTCTGTCTGGAAAGGGAGTTCATGCTCAAGTCTGTTAGTCATGCCTCAATATACACATTTAAAGAACTATTCCATTATTTTCCTTTAGATGCATTATCAGTCACACCATTCAAAACATTGGGTTCATTTTGAAAACATGAAGATTTTTCTATTCTATTCTATTCTATTCTATTCTATTATCTTGGATCATACTGAATGTGCCATTACAGCATTCACAGTAAAATAAAGCTGACTTGTGTTTGACCTCTCAAGTAATATTAAATTAATGCTGGATAGCAATACATCATGTCACAGACTTCAGTCCATTACTGAGTTTTCATTGTGAATTACAACTCTGAATGCACTATTGTTTTGTATGGTGTAGCTTATTCTCCACAAAGCATGTCTGTATCTGCAAAATCCTGCACCAGATTTATCCTCTTCCAAAAATCCCCTGGAAATACATACACAAGACCAAATGAAGAGAAAGAACAGAGGATCTGGTTAAATGCATGAATACAGTCTATTTAGTCCATTTCCTGTTTTCATCTTCAGACATTCAGAAAACATTACTTAATACAGTTCATCATAGAACCATATGAAAATGTGCTTTTCTAAGAGCCACTGGGCACAAGTGAACAGAACACTTCACTGAAAGACAAATTCTATAAATCCTGTATATACGCTCAATAATAGTTTATTACATCTTTTATTAACATATAACGTTCTCTTCATATCATGGTCAGCATTCATAAAAAAAAAAAAAATTCGCATAAAACCCCTGATTTCCTCGGGATTTTGATTAATCTCAGTTTGATTAAAATTATTTGTTCACTCAGGATTTTGATTCATCTCAGTTTGATTAAAATGATTCGTTCACTGATTGTTTTTGTAAATCTTTCTGCAAGTTACAGTAGATGGTGACATGACAAGTGAGTGACTTTTTCATATAGACTATAAGTGATTTACTGAATCATTCACTCAACCGATTCGTTGAACACCAAGTCTTTCATGATGACCAAATGAATAAACGAATGTGTTTGTTTATTGAAACGTACGTGTCTTAAAATTTAGCTACTAAGAAATTCCAGAAAGAGTGTCTCAATTCAGTCAGTTCGTCCATGAATAAGGTTGCTAAGTAGTTAAGTTCAATTTATGAGGCGTTCAGACTCATAAGCGACTTGTTCAGTCTGACCAACTAATTAAACGCTCCCTCAAAATCAACGATTCGTTGGAAAACAGAACAACGATTTGTTTATGAACAAAACACCACTACCAGGCATAAGAGTATCGGCTGTTGTAGCACTTCACGGAGGTCATAAATGAACGCGTTCTTGGTTGCCTTTTAGAAAGGGATCATATCCAAACACCTGCCATCTCAAACAAGCGAGTCTTCACGCGCTTCTCTCCTCCACCATCACATCAAAATTAATATATATGTGTATATAATCTGGTTAATGTAAGGAATGTAGTAGGTTTATATAGCCCATGTGTGTGAGTGTGTGTGTATAAAATATACATAATGTCAGGTCATGATGTTGCAATCATTTAACATGGCACAGATGGCCTGTGGAGTAATAAAAAAATCAATATAACGCTTTAATTTGAATACACATGAGAAGGTTGTTTATTTTATTTGTTCGCAGGAACTGCCTTACTTAGACTAATTGCAAACTTCTTCAGTTCTGTCAGCATGTTAAGGTATAGTGAACGTGACTGCATTTTCCATGAACATTACCATCATATTTGAAATTTACCATTAAGTTTTCATGATACCCCAGGAGTGTGAGAGTTGTGGGAAGTTGGCAGAGTGTCACAAGTTTAAGGCGAAGTGATGATCCTACCTGAGGCGTTTCTCAGGTTTCATACAAGACACCCGTGCGTAAGCGACAGCTGCCCGGAGCCTGGACTTTCTCCCAGACCAGCAAAAGTTTCGGCGTGGATTTGAACGAACACTAACCTTCCGACCTAAGATACAAGGAAAACTTTTTTTTTCTTGCTGAGAAAGGTAAAACAATTTTGGATATTTGGTGGTCGTCTTGTATTGGCAACAGATTATAATGGGCTGGTTGCAAGTACTCTTGAATTTATTAGTCTCGAATAATTTGTCATTGGAGTTTGAACTTCATAGTTGCGTTGTGCTTTATGCAACATAAACAGTTGAATAAGCTTTTCTACATTTATTTTTTTGATCCAAAGCGTGAGCTATACCTGTCATGATACTACTTTTTTGCTTTTAGAAGACTTTATAAGCATCATTTTGCTTTGTCAGTTATAATATTTCCATTAATTTTTCTGTTATATGATTATTATGATATATTCTGTTCATAGTATGGAGTTGTCTAACATAGCTTACACAAAAATCCACCTGCTGAACCCATTTATTGGTTGTAAAAAGTTATCTTTAAGGCAATCAAATATGTTAATATTTTTACACCTTAAATGCTTGAAATAACTCAAGTTGTATGATCTACTTTATGCATAAATTAATGAATGGAAAATAATTTCCGGAAAAATACTAATTATATTATTCACAGAGTCACTGATTGCACTGGAGAGGTCACAGTAGGGCTACCCACCAACAAGTCCCTCTGATAGCTGCATGCCTGTTCTGTTTTGTTCAGCTGTCTATGTCTCGCTTTATGGATTGTTTTTCTCTTATAAAGATGATGTTCACAGAAGAAGTACACTTCATTTTGCATCTAGGTTTGTTAGAGAAGGGCACTGATATACTGAGATAAAGTCTAAAATCAAATATTGGGAGTTTTAGCTGTTCCTACAATCTTTTATGATGATTTGCTGCAGATTTGCATGTCCAGTTCAAGTTTATTTGTATAGTGCTTTTCACGATACAAATCGTTGCAAAGCATCTTTACAGCAAATTAAGTTTCTACAATATTTAGTAGTAACATGTACCCACAGTGAAAAACAAGTTGTTGTAACTTTGGAGGTACTATTTTTTTTCTCAGTGTAAAATAGAGGAACTTAGTGGGCCCCTGCATCATAGAGACCCAAACAACATTCCTTGTTGTCCCCCCAGATGATGGACCTTCTTGTGGGTGCCATGTCACTTATTTAACGATGGTTCACTTCTTGTTGTTTGTGGTTGTGCTGTAGGTTGGCATGAATGATACTATGAAGTACTGAGCACAGTCAGTTGAGATGAGAGGAAATAGTGGCTTTGGCAGATGTGTCGGTTGACATTCCATAGAGCTCATCATTACTGACTCTTTGATTTGTATCAGGAACTTTAGAAGAGAGCACACAGGGTCAATGACTGATTAGTATCACAGAGGTTTTTATGTCAGAGTAAAATAATCACGTCTTCATTTGTGCAATGACAGTTTACGGTATAAATCTGTGCTGGAATGAATCTTGATAAAATAAGGATTCGGAAGAGACAGGAGTGTCATTCTCCTAACGTTACTGTAAGATTTTTTTTTTCTTTAAGGAATTAACACTTTTATTTAGTAAGGATGCATTCAATTGATCAAAAGTGACAGTACAGACTTTTACGTTGTTCCAAAATTTATTTTCAAAAAATTCTGTTTTCAAACTTTATATTCATCAAAGAATCCTAAACAAATGTATCACCATTTCTACAAACATGTTAAGCAGCACAAATGTTTTCAACTTTGATAATAATAAAAAGTGTTATTTAAACACCAAATGAAATCAGTATATTAGAATGATTTCTGAAGAAGACCTGGAGTAATGACTGCTGATCACAGGAATAAATTATATTTTAAAGTATATTAAAATAGAAAACTGTTTTTTAACTATATATATATATATATATATATATATATATATATATACTGT
>NW_015641039.1:214828-221776 GCF_001515625.1 Sinocyclocheilus rhinocerous | reverse complement strand
ATATATATATATATTTTTTTTTAACTATATATATTTATTTCCAATATAACATTTTAATTAAGTGGAAATAGATAGTTAAAATTAAATCCTCCAGATAATGTAAAATTAAGAAATGTATTATTTAGGGGTTTGTGGTTCTTTGGAAATGGCTTTGTTTAAAATGGATAAAGCAGCAAGCTACTGGACACCATATGTTACAGTGATTTAACCACGGTCCAGAGATGATGTTGCCACGACGCTAAGCAGAGTGTCGGCTGTTTACCATTGCTAGGCAACTTGGCGCATGAATATAGAATTCATCTTTTATAGCCAAGCTTTATTTGTGGAGACACTTTAAGATGTTTAACTCCTGACCAGGCACTTATGTCTCTTCTTCCTAACCTTAGATAAGTTATTGAGATTCAGATTCAAATTTCAGATACATTGCATGGCTGAGACTGTTTCATGTCACTGCAGGATGTCCATGTATAACTAGTGACAGGAGTTCCCTTTGATCTGGCCATTAGAGCCGACATTCTGTCTCTCCTTCCGTCTCTCAGCATAGATATTCACCTCCAGAGACATCCGGCTCTCTGGACTATGTTTACAGACATGCTGAACTCAGATGGTAGTTTACATGTGTGTATGTGTGTGTGCATTCAAGCACAAATGTCTGTATATACATTGGCGTATCAGTGTGAACATATTAAATTAGGTGTTGTTTTTAACTGCTGTAGTTGATGTGTTGATGAGAAAGGCAGGTTTGAGAAACATCTTAAGACCAAGCTGAGGTGCTAGAGTGGTAGAGTAGTTAAAGATGTGGACTCAAATTCAATAAGGCATTAGTTGCTCCATAGTATGCACTTGCTATAGATTACGGAGTACTTGTAATTCTGTGGCAAGTCAGTACTATTTTTTTAAAGTAACAATACCATTTTTTATGGTTTTGGAAAAATCATCTTAATTATTGTATTTTTGACTTTATGCTCAAAATATGACTACTTTAATCTTGAAATGAAACTTCATGACTTTATTCTAATGAAAGACCTATTATGAGATTTATTCTCTTAAAATTGACTTTATTCTCAAATTCTCTTTTTTTTCTTTACTGTTTTAATCTGGCACCAAATGTGGCTGTTGTACAATTTAGTGAGGGCCACCAAAATTATCAACGCATCACTATCATTTAAAGCTTTGGAGTCAGTAAAATTTTTAAAGAAAAGAAGAAGAAAATAAACTTTTATTCAGCAAAGGTTGCATTAAATTGTTCAAAGTTTACAGTAAAGACATTTATAATGTTAAAAAGATAAATGCTTTATGTTTTGAAGAATCCTGAAAAAAAGTATAACTTTTTCCACAAAACTATTAAGCAGCACAACTGTTTTCAACGTTGATTATAATAAGAAATGTTTCTAGAGCAGAAAATTTGCATATCTGAATGATTTCTGAAGGATCATGTGACACTGAAGACTGGAGTAATGATGCTGAATATTCAGCTTTGATATCACAGAAATAAATTATAATTTAAAATACAGTCAAATAGAAAACAGTTATTTTAAATTGTAATAATATTCCACAATATACTGTTTTTGCTGTATTTTTGATCAAATAATATGCCTTGGTGAGCATAAGAGACAAAAACATTTAAATAATCGCACTGACCCCAAACATTCGAAGGGCATTGGATGACAGTAGTTTGGTTCATGAATGTTGTTATTTGCTCATGCAAATGTTGTTTTCTAACTTTCATGGTGCATGCAGTCACATAAATGCATTAATATTCATGAGCCAAGCCCTCATCATAGTAAGATTGTGCATCTGAACTGGAGAATGTCCATCAGCAACAAAACACAATGGCTAGCAGTAGTGCTATATCTAGTCAAACAGACAAAGGTCAAGAGCTCCATGTTGCAAAACTTAAGTAGCAAATGTGCTTAATGCCATTTAAATTTTTGCTATGGTATTGAAACTGGAATCAAGAATCTTTGAATTCCATTTGTAGGCCATTGACTACTGAAATTCTGGTATCATTACAACTTTACTATGCAAGCATCTGCTAAATGATCACCTGCTATCCTGCAACTAAGATAGAGGGCTGTCTTTAGTGAGTGGATGGCTTCATCTGCTGCTTTTTGGAACTGAGAGGATCAAATGCATGCTCTTGAACCTCTAGGCTCAGATCAACTACTCTCCTGCTACTCTTTGCCAGACCCTACCAAAGCTTGTGACATCCTTGCCAGGCTTATGCCATGAGTAAGAGAGCAAGACATCTCGGAGAGCCAGGTCGCCCCCTGTCCCGCGGGCCTTCATTAGACACACAGATCAGGTTGGAGTCTCTATCTCGTATTAATACCTGTCAGCAGCCCAAACTCCATTTAAGTCCCGACTCTGGCTCCTCGAAGAGACGCCTGCACTACTGCTCGCTGGAACTCCTCTTTGACTCTGAAAGAGTTTGTCAGGCTTGGTCGTGAATGGGAATGGAAGGTCTGACAACAGATTCATTGTTTAGAGATGTTTTCCTGGTAAAAGCCAGGCCTTCAGCTCTTTGTGACATTTAAAAGATGTCCAGAATTTGTCCAATGTCCAGAATGGGAGCCCTAAAGCATGTCTGGGACAGTGGGCCATAAGATGACGCAGATACATGGGCATCTTGAGACTGGGGCACAGGGGCGATGAAGTTTCTCACCTCTGGATTTAATTAGTTTGCCCATTAAATACAGATGCATGCCTAGCACAAGGCAGATCATCACTTCCTATGCTGCCCTTCAGCACTGGAAATGTATACCATGATTACTTAATAGAGATGCATTAATGGTATACATTTCCCACTTGGAAGCCTCAGATCTTATGTCCGCAGATTTTTTTGCCTGTGCTGACATTGAAGATGCATTCATCTTGTTTGGTTGTCTCTGCAGGGAGATGTTTTCATAAATGTACAGTGGGGTACAGTGGGTTCCAAAGTCTGAGACCACTTGTGAAAGTGCTAGTGTTTTATATTTTTCTTTTAACACATTTATGTATATAAATCATTCTAATATTCTGATTTGCTGCTCAAAAAACATTTATTATTATTATTATTTAAAACAGTTGAGTACTTTTTTTTTCAGGATTATTTGATGAATAGAAAGATCCGTAAAGAAACCTGAAAAAATTCTACTCAGCTGTTTTCAACATAATAATAATAATAATAATAAATGTTTTTTAAGCAGCAAATCAGCATATTAGAATGATTTCTGAAGGATCATGTGACACTGAAGACTGGAGTAATGATGCTAAAAATCAGCGTTGCCATCACAGGATTAAATTACATTTTAAAATATATTCCTATAGAAAACAGCTGTTTTAAATTGTAATAATATTCCACAATATACTGTATTTTTGATCAAATAAATGCAGCCATGGTGAGCTCAAGAGACTTCTTTCAAAAACATGAAAAATCTTACCAAGCCCAAAAAATTGCAGGTCTGTTGATAGTTCTGATTGTGTGTGTATGTTTGTACGTGTTTGCCATCATCTGTGACTGTGTGATGATGACCATATGATTGAGATGTTTTATCCTTTTCATCATTGGAAAATAAAACTGGGTTGCGCTAGACAGCACTATTGGATGTAAAGTGATCCAATCTTGTGACAGCAGTAGAGTTTAGCCTTAGAGTATAGTTTGTTCTTGGCCGCTGGGTAAGGTCTTGATTCTCATGCTAGCTTGGCCACTAGCACTGAAATCTGAGAAATACAGTCCCGACGGGTCTATCAGAATGATAAGCCATTGAGACATTTGAGTACCCAACCCTGATAAAATGTCTGAAGAGACAAGGAGAAATGTTGTGAGAAGTAGTGTGTGTGTAAGTCATGAGATGAAGACTATACCTAGATTTTATTATTCATTATTATATATTTTTATTATTTTATTCCTTTGTGTGATGTGATAAACACAACAAAACCCTGTATAAGATTCATTGAAAAATCCTGAAAAATAACAATGTAAAAATAGAAATTTTAAGACTTGATAAAAATACAGAATTTAAGACTATATAAAAATGTATAAGATGTTAAAGGGGTCATATGAGGCTTTTTTAAAGATCATTATTTTGTGTATTTGGTGTAACAGAATATGTTGACATGCTTTAATGTTCAAAAAACACATTATTTTTCAAATACTGTACATTATTGTAGGTTCTCTATGCCCCGCCTCTCTCAAACGCTTAGTTTTCTACAAAGTCCCTCCTTCCGACAAGCGCAGTCTGCTCTGATTGGCCAGCTGACCCAGTGCATTGTGATTGGCCGAACACCGCAAGCACTCGTCGGAAATGTAACGCCCCTTACCATAATCGCGAGCTTCATCTTTCAAAATAAATGTAAAGACAGAGCCCGAAAGGGGAACAGAGTTGCGTGACAGACACAGTGATGAAGCTGGTATGTGTTTGCAGTACACAAGCCACGGTTAAGTCAGCTGACTCCACTGTGATGTGACCCTGGCTCTTTCTCTCTCTCTCTCTCACACACACACACGCGCGAATCAGCTTGTAACACTCCAAAGAGAAAGGAAAACTTGAATTCGCAAGTAATCGGGACAGGTTTGGTGGTTTGGGTAGGTTTAAGGGTGGGTTAAGGTGTAAGGGATGGGTCAACTGTGTAATTATAAATGTAATTACAGAAATTAATTACAGATGTAATTACATGCAGGTATTTTTAAAATATAAGTACAATGTAAAAACATGTATGTACACAATAAGTGCATTGTACCAAATGATTAATTTAAATGTAAGTACATAGTTGTTAAGGCCACTTAATATAAAGTGGGTCCCATTTTTTTTTTTTAAGTTTTAAACTGTGATTAGGTGCAATTACAACCAATTTTTCGAAGTTGTAAATAAAGATATTGGAGTATGTTTACAAGAAAATGCTATATCAGTCAGTTTAATTCGATGTGTTTTTTGTTGTTTCTTTGTAATTATTTGTAAAAATTTGAGTAAATTCTCAGAAAAGTTAATTCTACACCAATTGTTTTTGAGTGTACTGTAAAAACAGAGCAACGATGTATATGTTTTGATGTGTGCTTGATGCTTAATCAGTGTTGCGTTTCCACAGAGAATGATGGGGAATGTGGTATTGCTGCATGGGTCTGTCACATCAAAAAGCGGCTAACTGATTATGATTTCACATAATCAGAAAGTGCAGAATAGCTGTTGTTAAGGGTGGTTAGTAATGTCAGAGGTCACAGGAGGGGAGAGCGGGGACACTGCCATGGCCATAACATTGCAGGAGTCCTTTCTTAGTATCAGTGCAGTGTTAGCAGAATTCGCCTGACGCTGTTGATCTTGAAATGGTTTTGCTTTCCTCATTAAAGGTTTAAGAATAGGATTTGAGGCCAGCAGCTATAGATCAGAATGCGTACATGAAGCATTTCGCTCCAATCACACAGGGTGAGGACGCTAGACAAGAGGCGATCGGTAAGCGTCATGGTGTTGAAGTGTGCCGGAGTAGAAGTGAGATATGACTCCACGAGAGAGGGAAAAAAGAAACGAGAACACAACGTGTGCATACGAAAGAGAACAAGAAGATAGAGATAGACTTTAGTAAAAGCTGTCTGTGTCCAAGGTTTTTAAAGCCACGTTATGGCGTCCCTTTATCAGAGCTATGAGTGGTTTTATGGCAGGCCGCTGATGGATGAACGGTACTGTATTTCATATCTGAGAGAGCGGTCGGGGCTGCGCGACCCAGCGGCGGCGGGGTGATGGGCTAGTATAGTGCCCACTTATAGCTGTGACAAAGTGTTGTCATGAACACTGTTGTAATGCTTGCTCAAAAAAGCTCCCATCGTCATTACTTGAACAAGCGGACACATTATTCATTGTTAGTCTTCTCTGAACACTGAACTGATCCGTAGGTCCGGTATTCTTTAGTACTGTTTTCCTACAGTCAGTTTTTAGTTGCAACACTTGTATTTTCTACTTGTTATCCACTAAAGACTCCAAAATTACAGTTGTGGCTTTTGGTCTATGTTTGATAGCTTTAAGAATCCTTATTAATGGCAATGATGTAATTAAAGTCTGTTGTCTATTATAAAATATACACTACTGTTCAAGTTTGGGGTTGGTAAGTTTTTTGAAAGAAGTCTCTTTTAATGCTCACCGAGGCTGTATTTATTTGATCAAAAATACAGTAAAAGCAGTAATATTATAAAATATCATGACAAACAGCTGTTAAAATAACTGTTTCCTGTTATGCAAAGCTGAATTTTCAGCATCATTACTCCAGTCTTCAGTGTCGCATGATCCTTCTGAAATCATTCTAATATTTGGTCCTCAAGTAACATTTCTTCTTATTATCAATGTTGAAAACAGTTGTGCTGCTTCATATTTTTGTGTAAACTGATACCTTTTTTTCTCAAGGTTCTTTGATGAACAGAAAGTTAAATAGAACAGCATTTATTGAAATAGTTTAAATAGATTTTTTATTTATTTTTTTACATTTTAAGTGTCTTTACTGCCATTTTGATCAATTTATTGGTTCCTTGATGAATAAAAGTATTAATAATATTTAAAAAAACTTACTGACCCCATACTTTTGAACTGTAGTGTATGTCCTGCCCAAACGTCTTGTTTTAATATGAAATGCATTGATACACAAGAGAAAACTGTGCTTGTCAAGCCATTTCATGTAGTTTATGCATGTATGTTTTTGTTTGTCATTACAGCTCATTTAAAGAAACGAGAACAGACTATTTTTGTATGAGTAATGGTGAACTTTATTGTATCACCTTTTTTTAGCCGTGAGTTATAGCATTTTTTGGTTTCTAACGTGCTTTGGATCAAAGTAACTGCTAAATGCATAAATGTGAATGTAGATTATATTGTACTCATAAATAGGCTCATAAATATGGTCTGCCGTCAGTCCTCCAAATGTTACGGTGCATCAGCACCTCTCCACAAACATCCTGTTGCTAAACCCCTCCCCCCTCCCCCCTCC
>NW_015641039.1:212845-214732 GCF_001515625.1 Sinocyclocheilus rhinocerous | reverse complement strand
TCCCCCCTCCCCCCTCCACCTCCATTTGAAATGGTACATACCTGTGGTTTCCTTCAGTGTCTCTGGCACTGGAGCCAAAGGCCTAAAGCCGTGCAACTTTGTTTCCGGATACAGTCTTGTCAGACCTCCACCTCGCTGGCCTGCTCTGCCCTCTCTCATGTGGCATGTCCTCCTGAGTCACAACAGATCTCTCAATATGAATGAACAAGTTTGGCTGTGCAAATGTCCTGGAGATTTTGTCCATTTGGTAATATCTCCGTAAGTCATCTATATGTTTTGTTTATCTGCTGGATGTTCATAGATGTTCTGCTGTGATGCATACAGATGTAGACATATGGGTATTTTTACAACTTTGATGTCTCATGGGGTGAAGTTTATTAAAAGTAAAAGATTTCATCCTTTTTTCCCCTCCAGGCCATTTAATTTTGCTATTTTTCCTAATGCATTTTTAACCCTTGTCTCAGACCCAGACTTTAATTACAATTATGAAAATTCATCATAAAAATATTAATTAAAACTATGAAAGAATAAAATAAATCATATAAAATATAGTTATTTATATATTAAAATAAATATCAGTTTGTGTATACTAAAAAATTAATACATACTAATTAAATGAAACTGTGGTGAAAAATATTAATTCTAACATTAATTAAAACAATGAAAGCATGAAATAAATCATAAAAATATAATTATTTATATATTAATAGAATAAAAATTATGTATATATTTTTAATTAGGTTTCATTTAGTAATTAATTCCTGTTATTATTTAATCATTTAAATTTTATTTATTAGTTATATTTATAGCTTTCTGAGAAAAATAACACCTGACAGTGTCATTTCAATCTCAAAATAAAAATTAAATGAATAAATAAATCAATAAAATTTAAAAATTTAAAAATCCTTCCAAAAGTCTGTGTATAGCCTACATGTTTACAAATGACGTAATTGTGTTTTAATTGTGTACATGTATGATACATATTGTTAATTGCTAGCTATGAAATTAGCTTTAGCAAAGGAGTTGCAAAACAAAAAAAAACTCCCATTTTCTCACCAACATTTTTAAAATGTAATTTCTATGCATCATTTGAAATATGAAAATTAAACTGTCCCTTTTCAAAAAAAATTTTTTTTTTTTTTTACAGAAGAATTCCAATATCTCAGCACCCCAACCTACATTTAATCCATGTTCTCTGTTTTATTTATTTTTGTTTCTCTGTTTTATTTTTGCCCCATTACATTTTATCCACTTTCTCCAATTTCCCTGTTTTATTTATTTATTTTTCACTTTGCTCAGGTTACATTCCCTCCATCCATGTAAAGATTTTTCTTTTGAAAAGTGGATGGCATTTTGAGCTTTTGCAGTATGTTGACTAAAATGAAAAGTATGATCCTAAACAGCTCTTTGGAATAGGATGTCCATGTTACATGGCACACCACAAGCCGCTACAGACCCAGTTTAGCGCTTCTGCTCCTGTGACTGGTGGCATTGTCAGCACAGTGAGGAGTCCATGACTAGTGTAAATCCTCATTGACCCTACACTGGCCCTACATAACTGGTGCCTTGTTCTGCCGGGTGAAAACACTTGTTGAACATGTTGCCATCTGGAACTTCACTCCTGTCTGTTTATTTTCAGGCTGGATGTATCAGATTTTCTGACTTTAATGGCCTGTTTTGATTGCGTCTGTGTCAGGGAGACGCTAGTTCTCAGGTCTCACCTCGGGCCCCCTGCTTCACAGTATATGGTGCATAGCGATTCTGCACAAACAGAAACCGTGTCTCTGATCTGCTGACTGTGAGCTCTGCTGGCCTGGTTGGCTGTCACCAAGTCTGACACAATTTGTTAAAAACCGTTGATGGGTCATTCTGCATATGGCGTTCCTT
>NW_015641039.1:203329-212777 GCF_001515625.1 Sinocyclocheilus rhinocerous | reverse complement strand
TAATTCGATTAGTGTTTACTTCGATTATGACTTTAGCCAGATTAAGGTAAGCAAAAATCTCTGTTTACATGGTAGATTCTTAATCAGAGTATTGTCTTAATCGTATTAAAATCAGAGTATTGTTGTCCATGTAAACGTACTCATTGTCATCCACACGTGGTGGAGCAATCAGCATTAGCCCGCACCTGTTACTCGCTCCCACTCCCTATATATTCCTGTCTTTGTCTTCTTTCGGCGTGGGTATGTCTTATGTGTCTTTCTGCCGTATGGATGTATTTTGAGTTTTCACTCTCCTCTAAACTCTTCTGCACTGTTTCCAGGATCCTCAGGTGAGGAATGAATTATTCGTATGTGGACAGTGAGGCCGGATTGGGAGTGCTAGACTGGACGTTTACAGTTATTCCTCTCAGCCCTCTGTCTCGGTGGATGTGTGCGCAGGGAGCGCCACACCAGTTCATTCACCTGACTTTTGTGTTTCACTCTTTTGCTGACTTTGTGATCTGAAGTTCAGAATAAACTCAGAATAAACGAACTGCATTTGATTCCTCCGTCCCTTTCCTGACACACGCATATATATAGACACACTCATATATATATATATATATATATATATATATATAAATAAATGGGTACTTACTATTCAGTCAGGATCCATTGAAAAAGTAATGATGTGACAAAAGATTTCTATTTATAAATAAAAGCTGTTCTTTTGTACTATGCCATCAACAAATCTTGGGGAAAAAAATCAACATATATATATATATATGTACATATACATATAAATCAAAATATATTGTAGTTTATATTTCAATACTGTGTAATATATAGTTCTTTTGTTTATTGTATATTTTATATATTATATTACATCGTTTTTATAAATATATTTATATATTCACATTTTTTATAATTATGTTTTATATTTGTTTTTATGTATGTTTTGCATATATATATATATATAGTTTTATTTTGTCTTAATAATTTTTAATTCATTTTATTGTGAGACAATGCTTGTGAAATTATAAAAAAAAATTTATTGAACTTATTAAATATGACAGTTAACTAATTGAAAATGGCAATATTTTATAATAAAAGACCCCAAATGAGGATAAATCAGAGACATTACTTTGGCAGATGAACATTGCATAAAAAAATAATTATATGATGAGGACATGAAAATGTACTGTTTAACAGGAATGACCACATCTTTCTTATTGCCCCATTGGCTCTCGGTCTCTCTGAGAGTGAGAAATGAAGAAAGGCAGACAGAAAGCATAAACACAAGCATACGTGATCAGAAGGAGACCAGATTGGCACAGTGAAGCCCAATAGTTGTGGGAAAACATCAGCCGTCATCCATCTCTGGCAGCCGAGATGAAAAATAACCTGACAGGAGCATGTTTAGAGGAGGGAACAGTTGAGGTGGCTTGTAGTCCAGTACATGTAACCCAATCTAACGGGTTTACAGTCCTCTCGAAGGCCCTGTCCCAAATGGAGCACTTGATGTGCATTTGCAGTCTTGCAAGATTAAGAAGTCCACAAGAATGTAGGGTGTACCATTTGACATTTTAGGCTTCAGAAGGGCATTATGTGTCCTTGATGTGGCCTTTTACCAACCCCACACTGATGCGGGCAAAGTCTGGACTCACAGAAGGAGCGAAAGGGCTCAGCGTGGCATTTGAGGAGGGGACAAATTAAACTTTCTGCTTGTGCAGTGAAACTGTTGTGTACAGTGTGAAGTCTTGATAAAAGAGAGGAAGAAAAGGAAGATTATGTTAAAAGAGACATTAATGTGAGCTGCAGTTTGTTCTGGAACAGAGGGTGCAGAAATGTGTTTGGTGTATGTATCTAAATATCTGAATACTAAAATCTGTGTACAAATTTCACACACACACACACACACGCGCGTGCGCGCACACACACACACACACAAATTTATATATATATGTGTGTGTGTGTGTGTATATATATATATATATATACAGTATATATATTATTCAGATATTTAGATACATCATAAGTGACAGTAAAAACATTTATAATGTTACAAAATATTTCTATTCTATAACTTTGTATTCATCAAAAAAATCCTACAAAAAATGTATTGCAGTTTCTACAAAAATATTAAGCAGCACAACTGTATTCAACATTGATAGTAATAAGAAATGTTTAGAGAGCAGCAAGCAAATATTAGCATATTAAAAATGATTTCTGAAAGATCATGTGATACTGAAGACTGGAGTAATGATGCTGAAAATTCAGCTTTGCATCACCAGAATAAATTAAAATTGTAAAATATTTTCTAATATAAAATGGTTATTTTAAACAGTAATAATATTTCATAATGTTGTTTTACTGTAAGTAAGTGTGTATATGGATAGACAGACAGACAGACAGTATGTGGATAGACAGACAGACAGACAGACAGATAGATAGATAGATAGATAGATAGATAGATGGTGGGCGGGGAGGAATTTAGCAGGAGGCGGGGCTTGTTTATCGGCACAATGTAAGCGAGCAAACACATGGCAGGAATGAGTGGAGTCACCAGTAACCCGATGCTGTACGGGGTGATGGCCTACAGCAGCTGCTGAGGTACTGCATGAGTCCTCAACTTCGATCCCTCCCAACTTCAGCCTGACACTCTAAATCATAACAAGTTCATTAAATTCACTGTAGCACAATCTGAAGGACCCAAACACCTGTTTGCCAGAGGGTGACAGCTGTATGAATCACCGGAAGGCGTTCCGAACATAATAGGCCTCATTAGAGACTGTGGGTCGTATCACATTCCTGTCAGAACAGGTGAGTCTGTGTTATGTAACAGCAGAATGACCCAAGCTCGCCTTTAGATACTGACCAGCGAGCATGTCAACATATTCTGTTACACCAAATACACCAAATAATAATCTTTAAAATAGCATCATATGACCCCTTTATGTAGCGGCATAAACACAGGTCTCAACACCCAGCACATGGATCAGTGGGCAGATTCAAAAGTGTGTCAAAGAACATCCATATGTTTTCTAAGTACATTTGATGGATTTTCGGAGTTGCTTTATTAAAAATGTCTACACAGATATTCTCCAGGACAAATAGTAGACATTATGGTTTGGGAAATAAACATTTGTCAGGGTAGCATAATGGTTAATAAAAAAACGGACGTACAGCCTGTTCAATGAGCTGTATGTTGTTTAACAACAAATCGATTGTTTAACTGACAAAACATCTTTCCAAATCTCTTCCAGTAGACAAAAACTCCATAAAACAGTTTTGAAAATTACATGTGATCTAGGACATTTTTACAATGCATGGCATTGTAAAGACCCTAAGTCTGCCTCTCAAAGCTTTGTTTTAATCCTCATAAAATTCAATATGGCATATAACCTGACTGAGGTCTGTGTAGGTTTAAATTGCAATTATGCTCATTACTATACCCCATCCAAATACAAAAATAGCATTCTGTTATGAGAATTGTGATTTATTGTACTGTGACCCACTTAGACATGTGAAATGACTGGGAGGAATGCACAATATGGCAGCAGTATTGGTATTGTATTAGCCAATAAATATGACTTTTTCCATTTTAAGCTGAATTTATACTATAGTCCACTGATCATGTGGAGTAAATTATTTCTAGTTGACCTACCGATTGTGAAAATGAAGTGTTTTTTAGGCAACTTAATTTTTTTTTCTTTAATCCATGGCACACAGGCATTTTGTTTTTCTATTCTTAATTATATGGAAAGAGAAAAGTGAAAATAATTAGAATGTTAATTTCTCCATTTAACTGTATGTATATTCTTTTCTATTGGTTCATACTAGGTCTGTATTTGTTAAGGGGGGGGGGATGCATTTCATGCATTCTGACTTATTTACACTTTTAAAGAATTGGATTCTCATGCTAAACTTGGCCAAAGTAAAAAAAAAAAACAAGTTGGACGTATGATGGAGTATTTCTGTGCCAAATACACTCCTTCAGGGTCAGTGCTCGAAGTGGGCCGCTACGGACCGGTATGTACACCAGCACTTCTCACATGTTGCTGGTACCATGGGCGTCACTAGGCCATTTCTCTACTCAGCCCCCCTAAAAAAGACAGTTTCCCATCCACTGTAAAGCTTTTGCTGTTCAAACCTCATCACTAAGAGAAAATGCCAATGAGAATTGGCTAGTGGATTTTGCATGCAGAGCCACTCCCCGAGCCCATGGGTATATACAGCGTGCATCCACTCATTCAGGTTTTACGCTGAGGAGCCGCGAATGTGTTCCGGCATCAGCGAATGGTTCAAGGTTGTGGCATGGGGACATAACGTCTCCATTCCCTCCATCAGGGAATGAGGGTTACGTACATAACCGAGACGTTCCCTATTTGCCGGTCACTACGAGTTATGTTGTGACGACATTAGGGGTCTATGGAAAACACCACAACCTGAACAACGTCACAACCCTGTGGCGCTGCAAATGTTGACAAGCCATGGCGTGTCAAGAAAAAATTACATCAAGGTTGTAACCTACCTAATGCCCCAGTGCAAATTCACTGACCTTGGTACCGAAGGGGACCCAATGGTGAGTACATCGCTGCTGGAGAAGGCCATGCTGCTGTTCCATCCACAAAAAAAGTTTTTGGAAGGGATTTCAACATTTAATGAACAGTGTTGGGCAAGTTACTCTGAAAATGTAATCAAATTACTGATTACTGATTACTCCTTTTAAAAGTAATCACGTTACTGTTCTGATTACTTTATTTCAAAAGTAATTAGTAATTAGTTACATTACTAGTTACGTTACTTTTTTCTCCATGAAATTTATGAAATCCCAGCATACACGCTCCCGATAAATATTTGTTATTAAAGCATCAACATTCACAGAACACTGTTATTTTTAACTAAAGCAAGCGGCTGCTGCGTGCATGGTTTGGCATGGCAGAATGCCAGCAAAGAGCGCTGCATTTATAATCTCTAAAAGACATCTCAGTTCATCGCAATCTCACAAATCTCTGTTATAACACAATAAATACATGCATAATGAATCTTTCATAATGTCTACAATTCGTGTGTTATAATGAGAGGATTCATGAGCACGCAAATTTCAGCACTGCATTGCTCAACGCTGCAAACGCGTGTTATAGCCTAAATAGAAACTCTGCATACGCTTACACCTGTTAATCGTTTATATTTTATATTAGTTCATGTTGTTTTTGCGCAATAGATGAATAAAATTTTTTTTGTTTTAGATATTTTATCGTGTTAAATTACTCCGTTACTAAAAAAGTAATCAAATTACAGTAACACATTACTAAGTAATGCGTTACTGCCCAACACTGTTAATGAATGATTGCTTCAAATCTTTCAGCCTGGCAGAATGAAGAGGAAGCGAGCCTTCAGGAAAAGGTCGCTACAGTGGCCACATCCTACCCGTAGGGAGGTGACATGTGGAGAATCTAATATGGACTGACCTAGGGGGCAGTACTACATATGGAATAGGTCTAGAGATAATATGAAATAAGGAAATAATGCTCGGAGACAGACTTCCCTTTCTGCTGACCTCCATAGCAGCAAGGAGCTGCTCGGAGCCTCTGAAGCTCTGGGTGCGGTCCACGTATATGCGTAACACAGCAACACCAAGGCTGGATCTGCCTCCTCCGGGGGCAGCGCTTGCTGGTTCACCACCTGGTCTCAGAAGGGAGTGGTGGGAACCTTGGGCATGTATCCAAGATGGGGTCTCAGGACAACGTGAGAGTAGGCCGGCCCGAACACAAGGCATTCTTCACTTACCGAAAATGCTTGGAGGTCCCCGACACTCTTGATGGAAGTGAGCGCAATCAGGAGTGCTGTCTTAACAGACAGGAACTTCAGCTCGACTGAATCAAACAGCTCAAAGGGAGCCCTCTGTCCAGCCTGGACAACAGAGAGATCCCAGGAGGGTATCAGGGGTGTCTTAGGAGGATTTAACCTTCTGGTACCCCTCAGGAACCTAACGATCAGGTCATGCTTCCCCAGGGACCGGCCGTTCACTGCATCATGATGTGCTGCGATATCAGCAACATACACTTTCAAAGTGGAGGGTGACAGCCTACGCTCCATCCTTTCTTGCAGGAAAGAAAGCACGACTCTAATCAAGCATCTCCGGGGGTCTTCACCAATTCATTAACAGACTCCACTTCAAAGCATAGGCTTGCCTTGTAGAGGAAGCTCTAGCCTGAGTGATAGTGTCTACCACCGCTGGTGTCAGATCACTTAGGTCTGTCACGTCCCGTCCATGAGCCACACGTTGAGGTTCCAAAGATCTGGACGCAGGTGCCACATGGTGCCCAGCCCCTGAGAAAGAAGGTCCTTCCTCAGGGGGATGCGCCAGGGAGGGGCTATCGCGAGGAGCATGAGTTCTGAAAACCGGGTCCGGGTGGACCAATAAGGCGCAACTTGCAGGACCGGTTCCTTGTCCTCCCTGACCTTGCACAGTGTCTGTGCGAGCAGGCTCACTGGGGGAAACGCATACTTGCGTAGAGCCCGGGGCCAGCTGTGTGCCTGTGCATCCATGCCCAGGGGGGCCTGGGTCAGGGAATAATACAGCTGCCAGTGGGAGGACTCGTGGGAAGCAAACAGGTCCACCTGAGCTTCCCCGAACCGACTCCAAATGAGCTGGACCGCCTGGGGATGGAGTCGTCATTCTCCGGGGAAAGTGAGCTGTCGTGAGAGCGTGTCAGCTGCACAAATGAGCAGTGTTGGGGGTAACGCATTACAAGTAATGCAAGTTACATAATCAGATTACTTTTTTTAAGTAACTAGTAAAGTAACGCATTACTTTTTAATTTAGAAGGAAATATCTGAGTTACTTTTTCAAACAAGTAACTCCAGTTACTTTTTTCCCCCATGTATTGACTGACAGCTCTTGTGTTGCCATATTGAGAGAAATTGGGAGTAAGTGCAGAGGCATTGTGTGCACTGTGTGAACGTGATGCTTACTGTAGTTCTACACTAAATGTGAGTCAGTATTCCTCAAAATGAATAAAAACAGTCAAATGCAAACTCAGAATATTATACAAACCTGAAATAATTAAATATGTTAAATAAGACAAATATCATTTATGTATTTAATCCCATTTTATCAACCAATGGCTTTGATGCTGACCTTCGATGATCCAATTCAACCATACTAAGCAAAAATGACACATTTGTGTTTCATTTTTGTTATTGCTGAATAGTGTTGAACTTTCTTCTCCTGCGTCATAGTCTTCATGCAATTTGTTTGAGCTGCACCCTCTACTGTACAGACGTGAATTTACATTTCCTTCAGCCTGAGGGTCATTCATTTCACTTTTGTTGTGCTTTTGTTGTTTGGGCTTTTACATTTGTAAAAGAAGAACTTTTTATATTAAAAACAAACAAATAAGCCCAGCCCAGATTAAAAAAGTAACGCAAAAGTAATGTAACGCATTACTTTCCATAAAAAGTAACTAACGTAATTAGTTACTTTTTTAGGGAGTAACGCAATATTGTAATCATTAGTTTTAAAAGTAACTTTCCCCAATACTGCAAATGAGCTCCCCTCTGAATGTGAACGGCGCACAGCTAATTGAACCGCGTCTGACTCCAGAGGAGGAGATGGTGAGCAAGTTGTGACATGCAATGTGATCATCTACGTACCCCCTGGCTGCCCCGCCATCGAGGTTATTGAGGACGGAAGAAGGAGATGAGCGGCTTCTGGCCATAAAAGGGGCCGTTCCCCGACTTCGTCACTTCTTCATGCACCTCCGGGAAGAAAGGAACCGGAGCAGAACGCGGTTGTGAGCCACGCCACGCACCGAGAAACCAGTCGTCCAGCCTTGAGCGTTCAGGGCTGGGCGTGTGTGGTCACCTCCAGCCCGATGCTCACGGCTGCTCGGGCAAGCATGGCCGTCAGCTCTGGGTCCGATTCAGCAGTGGCGAGCACACCCGAGGGGGGCAGCCCACCTAGTCTTCATCCTCAGAGGCCGATAGCCCATCCCCCGATGCTGTGATTGACATCTGATCCTCCGGCAGCGCACCGAATGACACGCTGTGACCGCCGTGAAATGGCCCAGCAGAATCACTTGGCAGCCGCACAGGACATGCACTGTGGTAGGAGTGAGAGGTCCGTGAGGCGTGGCCTGGCGGAGAAGCGCTCACTGTCACCCTCAAATCTCCCAGAGCACTAGCCGCCGGTCCTCTGCTTGTGGCAGAGAAACCGGGACGGGTAGTGACATAGGGGTCTGCTCCACTCCCCTTGAGGAGTGAGAGACACGATCGCAGCGATGCCATGGACATGCGGCCACAATAGACGCATGACTCATCCACGAACGCCGCTTCAGCTTGCTGAAGACAACGATCGTGGCCGGAGGACAGGAAGCCACTGCAACCAAGAGGACACTGATGAAACTGCATTTTTAAAAAGACGCGATTGTCCGTGATTTGCTCTTTTAGAGGAAACTACTCTTTTAGTCGAAGCGCCCAGGGCAATCACTGCTGCAGGGACACCACTGTACTGCGCCGTAACACCAACCAGGAACAGCCCGCTCTTCTTAACACAAAGATGAATGGCTTTGTAGTGAGTGCGTAGGGTTGCCAACTGTCCTGTATTAGCCGGGACGTCCCGTATATTGGGCCTAATTGATTTGTCCTGTACGTGACCTGCCTTGTCTGTTTATTGACTGCTACACTGATCACAACACTTGAGAATGATCACCGACACCTGTCATCATCCAGTTACAGCCCCCTCACATGCATGATCAGTAGGCCTATGTGTTAAGTAAATCACAAATTGTGAACATAACTGTTCGAGGAAGGCTTTAAGACAAAGCGGAATCCTCTGCCAGCTGGACGCTCCCGCTTCACAGTGAGCGGGACTCGCGCTAACGCCAATTACCGTCACCATCAGTGTTTTTGTTTTCAGCAAATCCATTTTGGCGAATGCAAATTACGTGATTATTTTTCATGACTCCAACATCCAGCCGCGCAAGAGAACATGTAGGCTAATCTACCTGAAGGAAGACGTGATCAATAAGGGAAGTCATCTTTCACGATTGTAATGTTAAATAGAGAAAAATTTTTACATTTAAATAATTTCTAGCGTATTCTTAACCTTGGACCTTATTCTTGAAACACAAAATGACAAATAAAAAAATTGTCAAGCACCAAAAGCAGCCCATATTAAATAGAATATTTTCTCTTTATATATATATGTAAAGATAAAGATAAAAGCAGATAAAATCCGGGCCTGCAAGGCCAGAACTTCCAAGTTATAGAACCTGGCAAAGGTGGACGGCAAGGCCCAGCCGGCCGCCGCACAAATGTCTGCTATGGACACACCACTAGACCACGCCCAGGAAGAGGCCACGCCTCGAGTGGAATGGGCTCTCACTCCTATGGGACTCTGAAGGCCCAGGGAGGAGTAAGCTAGTGTGATAGCGTCAACTAACCATCGAGAGAACCTCTG
>NW_015641039.1:155515-203319 GCF_001515625.1 Sinocyclocheilus rhinocerous | reverse complement strand
TCTGCTTTGTGACCGGGGACCCTTTGGTGCGGCCGCCAAAGCATACGAAGAGTTGTTCCGACTGCCTGAAGGGGGTGGAATGCTCGATGTAAATTCTCAATGCCCTAACTGGGCAGAGAAGGTTAAACTCCTGGTCCTCCTCAGAAGGAGGAAGCACAGAGAGAATAATAATCTGGGCTCTAAACGGCGTGTAGAGCACTTTAGGGACATACCCATGTCTTGGCTTTAGGACGACTTTGGAGTCGTTAGGCCCAAACTCAAGACAGACAGGGCTTACCGAGAGAGCCTGCAAGTCACCTACTCGCTTAACTGATGCTAGCGCCAGCAGCACAGCGGTTTTCAGCTACAGTGTTTTTAAGCTCGCAGACTGAAGTGGCTCAAAGGGGGAGCCTTTGAGGGCTCTCAGGACCATGGGCAGATCCCATGTAGGGACCGTGAGGGGCCGGGGCGGATGGAGCCTCCTGGATCCCCTCAGGAAACGGACAACTAGGATGTTACGGTCAACTGTCCGGCTATAGGAGCATGAAAAGCTGCTATAGCTGCCACATAGACTTTGAGCGTGGAAGGGGAGCGGCCCTTGTCCAACAGCTCTTGTAAGTAGGACAATATCACCGATATGTCACATGTTATTGGGTCCTCGCCGCGGGTTTTGCACCAGGCGGAGAAAATCGTCCACTTAAGGGCGTAGAGGCATCTCGTAGACGGGGCTCTAGCCTGTGAGATAGCATTCAGGATCTACTGCTTCCCGTTGAGAGCCTATAGGTGCAGTGCCCACAGCTCGGGCTGGGGGTGCCAAATCGTTCTGTTCGCCTGAGACTGAAGGTCCTGCCTCAGGGGAATGGGCCACGAAGCTGCTGTCAGCAGCTGAGACAGAGATGGTTCTTCCAGAGCGGGGTCCCCAGAAGTACTCTGTGCCTGTGCTCCCTGACTCGCCTGATTACCTGGGGGATCAGAGCGATCGGGGGAAAAGCATACATGAGGAGGTTGGGCCATTCGTGGGCCAACGCGTCCTCATACTTCGAAAAATAAGTTTGGCAGTGAGAGTTGTCTTTTGAGGCGAAGAGAACCTCTGCCTTGCCAAAGTTCTCCCAGATTTTCTGATCCGTCAGTGGGTGGAGCATCCACTCCTCTGAGGAGATGTTGCTCCGAGATAGCATGTCTGCTCCTTGGTTCAGTACGCCGGGCACATGAGCTGCCCTCAGTGAACGCAGGTTGAGATATACCCATTCCAAGAGGCATTTTACCATCTCGAAAAGGCATTTCGAGGTGAGCCTGCCTTGGCGATTTATATATGACACCACCGTCATGCTGTCTGATCGGACTAGCAGGTGGTGTCCCTTCAGAACTGGCAAGAAGGTCTGAAGAGCTCAACATACTGCCGTCAGTTCGAGGCAGTTGATGTGTAGCTGGCCTTCCGCATTTGTCCAGGAGTCGAAGGTTGGTCTCCCGTCGCACAGAGCTCCCCAACCTGTGTTGGATGCGTCTGTCGAGACAACTTTCCTTCTGTAAACCATTCCCATAGTCACGTCTTGCTTGAACCACTGTAGGTCCTTCCAGGGGGCCAGGGCCGTCACGCAGGCCTGGTCCACCCTGATGCGGATGCGTCGATGACGCCACGCATGGGGCGGAATTAGAGGTTTCAACCAGTACTGAAGGGGTCTCATTCTGAGCAGGCCCAACTGAAGTATCGGTGCTGCAGAGGCCATGAGGCCCGGCATCTTTTGAAATCTTTCGAGAGTGTAGGAGGCTCCAATTCTGAAGGAAGCCGCGAGCTGCTGTATAGCCAGTGCACGTTCTGGCGCGACTATCGCCCTCATGTGGACTGAGTCGAAAATTGCCCCCAGGAACGAAGTTCGCTGGCTGGGGGACAGAGAGCTCTTGGCAAAATTGATCCTAAGTCTCAGGCGCTCTAAGTGGCTGAGGAGAAGGGACCTGTGGGCTATTAGCTCGGCCTCCGACTGTGCTAAAACGAGACAGTCATCGAGGTAATTCAGGATACGGACTCCCATCTGTCTTAGAGGGGAGAGGGCCGCGTCCATGCACTTCGTAACAGTGCGGGGAGCCAGAGACAGCCCGAAGGGCAGGACCGTGTATTGCTAAGCCACTCCCTCGAAGGCGAATCTGTGATGGGGGGCTATCTGGATGTGAAAGTAAGCATCTTTCAGATCCAGCGAAAAGAACCAGTCCCCTGGGCGGATTTGCGAGAGGATCTGCTTCAGTGTAGTCATTCTGAACAGCCGTTTCATGAGGGCACGGTTCAGGCGTCTGAGATCGAGTATGGACCGCAGGCCGCCATCCGTTTTGGGGACGAGGAAGTAACGGCTGTAGAAGCCTGACTCGCTCTGAGCTGGTGGAACTGTTTCTACGGCTCCTTTTGCCAGCAAATTCTTTACCTCGGCTCACAGAACGTGAGCGTTCCTGCTGTGCACTGAGGTGGAGACCACGCCGTTTAACTGCGGGGGTCTTCGAGCGTATTGAAGTGAATAACCTCATTCTATAATCCTCAGAACTCAGTTAGACACTCCGGGGATGGCCGCCAGGCCTCGGCCCCTGTGACAAGGGGTTGGATTAATTCAGGTGGTGAGTCGCCGTGCGGGGACTCGACACTCATGATAACTGGAAGAGGAAATTTACTCTCTTTTTGAAAATGTTTGTTTTTTATTTTTCTCGCTATCACAGTGAGAAAATAGTGTGAGGGTGCTTTTAGAACGGGCCCGTGATTCACAACAATTTCTGGAACAAACATACTGCCACTGGCACCCAGAACTGAACGGATTGCTTGAGGGCACGACAGAGGGCATTTCGGGGGTGGTCCAGTGCTTGCGAGAACTTGCCCCCTCCTCTTCCTTTCCAGCAGATCAGGACGACGCCGGGGGCGCAGGGTCCAAGTTCAGCTTGGGCCGGGGTCCTTGGTGCTTTGGAAAGGGATAGCGTCTGGCCGAGCGGCAGAGCTGTCGGGGCTCAGGCTTTTGAGCAGGCTGAGCGGGCGACTGGTGGCCGTTGCAGAGCTGGAGTGTTTCGGCAAGAAGTGTTGCATGGCCTGGGATGACTTCTGAGCTGTGGTGACTCGCTCTGCAAACCCCTCGACGGCAGGTCCAAACAGTCCCGTAGGGGAGACCGGGGAGTCGAGGAAGGGAACCTTGTCAGCCTCCTTAATCTCGGTGAGGTTTAGCCATAAGTGTGGCCAATGGCCAATCTAGCACCACTAGATTGGCCATTGACTTCCCTATGGCCTGCACTGAGGCCTTGGTAGCCCTTAGAGCCAGGTCTGTAGCGTTGCGCAGCTCCCTGAAAGCTGCGGCATCAGGTCGTGACAGTGCGTGCGTGCATATGAGACAGAGCGATTGCGGGTTTATGTAGATGTATTTGGAGCATGATTTGTTGATTATGTTTTGGTCCTCAACATATTATTGACCAATCAGCTTTCTTACGTTCAAAATCGCTCTCGTAGATTGGTGCTACTGCTTAACCCACTCTCTCCACTATTTTGTGAGCAGCGGAACGTTTGGAGAGAGTGTAATAATGCCAGAAGTACCAGAAATGATACCAAATAAAGTGAAATATTATAATGTATAAACATTATAAACACTATAATCATAGCATAGTTCCCCTCACTCCAAAACAAATAATTTAAATGTAATGGTATGCAGAACAGATCAAGAATTAAAAAAATATATAAAGCTAAAGAAACCAAAACAAAGCGAAACGGAAAGTACCGTTGGGCTCACGTACCTCTCTCATTCGGCACAAATCCAATGTTTCCATATCCGCAATGTATTCCAATGTTAAACTATTATTTATAATGTAGACTAGGCTTCATGCGCGTTCGCATATCGACGGAAAAATCATCCTCTTCACATGCGCAAAAATGCGCTTGGCATTACAGCAGCTGTAGACCGGTTATACTACGGACTCTTTAAATTGATATGTTTGGCTGAATGTATTTTATTTTGATAATGAACAGACTGCGATGGCAAGTTTGAATTGCTATAATATGTGGTGTGTGCATGAGGCGCCGGTGCGATCAAACAGCTGACACATTAAATACTCAATTTTTGGTCATACAGATAAGAGTAAGACAACCCGCAAAGTGTAAAAAAAATAATAAAAATAATAATAATAAAAACGAACACTACCTTCTCTGTTCTTTATGCTATCTGTTTTCTTTTTATTTATTAGGCCTATATAATAAAAAAAAACCTTGTTACGTGTTAAGCTGAGCACTTGCGTATCATTGCTTTTTGATTTTGATTGCTTCCATTGTCCTCATTTGTTAGTCGCTTTGGATAAAAGCGTCTGCTAAATGTAAATGTTTACTTTTATTTGTGCACACTCGCAATAAAAAGAACATCTGTGTTGTTGTAATTAAGCAAACAAACAGGATGCGCGTTCTGTCATCTCGGTTCTCGGTTTTCTTTCCGTGAACGTGTTTGCAGATCGCCGCGCCTCACATCTGTTTTATATCTGTTAATTATTTATGTCAGATATATTTCGCATATTTATACATTTCTATATAGATTATGATTGTATTTTATTTTTATGGAAACAAATTTTGTTATTTTTAATGTAACTTAGCCTACATATATTTGCCTTAAATCATCCTGGTGACCCATTTTTGACCCAGGGTTGGAAAACCTACGCTGTATAGTTAGGTCCATGCAGAAACTTGTGAACGATGCTCTTATAGTTGTGTCATCACTGTTTAGTGACGTCATTGAATGTTCCGGGAAAACTGAATTTGTATTGTCAGTGTTGGTCACGGCGCCTTTTAACTGCTGATTTGGATCCGGCAATGTTTCATTTACAAATTAAGCACTGTGCACAGCCACTGCCTAGTCGAGAGGAGGCATCCTCTCGTAACCCTTTTCTTCAGCGCTGTCCACTGAGGAGAGAGCAGAAGAGGAGTTAAGAGCGAAGGCGGGCTGAGCAGGGAGCATGCCATGACTTCGTAAGCTCGTCATGGACCTCCGGGAAAAACGGAGAGGCTCGCTGACGAGGGGCCTGGCGGCACCCCGGCAGGAACCATTCATCCAGACGGCTACGAGTGGGCTCCTCCGGCGTAGACCACTCCAATCCCAGCTCCTCAACTGCCTTAGAGAGGATGCGGAAAAGTTTGGCATCCATCCCTGGCTTGACGGGGCGGGGTCAGCAATAGAGCCCAACATCTCCTCCGCGTCTGATGCTATTAGAGACATGCTGTCATCTAATAGCTCGTTCTCGATGGGACCGAATGAGACCATGTCGCTCGCATCAGCCGAGGGACGCTGGTCTGCGTGTTTGAAGAGAATGGGAGAATACTCTCTGCTTGGCGGGGGCGAGGCGCGTGGGATCTGGGCCGGCGCGAGCTCGCTCGTGGCCGAGCGCTTAGTCCCTTTGCCCCGCTGTTTTTTCCTCACAGATCCCTGGGAGGAAGTAAATGGGAGGGCACGAGGGGCGGATTCGCTCTCTAAAAAGAAAGCGATCCGAGCGCGCAGAGTGGTGAGACTCATGTTCACGCAAAGGGAACAATCCATCTCGGTCAGAGCAGCTTCCGCGTGAGGCTTACCCAAGCAGGAAGCGCACTCTGAGTGGCCGTGCAATGACGGCGCGGAATTTGAAACAACGCCGCTGCTTTTTTAGAGAGAAATGTGCTATTTTAGGCTTGCCGGATGGCAGCAGGGGACGAGCTGGCATCTGCGCTAGTCGCTGAGCAGTTCAAAGAGCAGGCGGAAGCGGCGAGAGGGCGCAGAAGAAAAGGCAGCTTCTATCCGCAGCGAGGCGTTTCTACGGCGAGCGTCTTCAAGTCCTGAAGGTCAGCGAAGGGAAGGTTGTTGTCGCTGGAGGAGAATTGATCTGAGATCCTATGGCGAAATGCCCGCTTATATAGCCAGATGGCCCCGCCCATTCTGGTGGGCTCTGACGGGCTTCACCACCATAGGCTCGTTTTATAATCACTGCACGAACCAATGACCGTGCAGTTACACTGCGTGATTGAATAAGTCATCAGTCCTCGGAGAAAAAGGAGTTTTTCCCCATAAGTGTCTAGCGATGCAGTACGAGTGAAATATCGATAGGGAATCATGATTGTCCCGTATTTTCCTTTTGTGAGTGTGAGTGTGTTCCAACCCTATGAGTGTGTGACATCAACTACTCGGCTCTGAAGCAAAAATCCGACTGGTGGATGCACGCTGTCGCCTTATATACCTGTGTGCATGCTGAGTGGCTCAGCATGCAAAATCCACTAGACAATTCTCATTGGCGTTTTCTCTTAAACTCAGAGAAAATTGGGCTCCCAAGTTAGACCCCTAATGTCGTCACGACATAACTCGTAGTGACCGACAGATAGGGAACTAAAGATATCTGAACAATATTTGTAAAACCTAAGCTGATTTGACAAAAGATTTGTGAAAAGTTATGATAACAAATCATGAAAATATTTTTTACAGTGCAGACAGAAAGCACTCAGTAAATGCACTGATTTAAACTGCTTATCAGAGTGAATGACACAAACAGAGAAACATCATTTCATTCTAATGACCAGCTGATTGTGGCATGTAAAGCCTTACAGTAAAGGCATTTGTGGATTTTGATAGTGTGATAGTGACTGTGATAGTGACCAGCTCCCTGCTGGGTGGATTTGGCACCAAAACACAGCTTCTGGGAAGTTACCAGTGCCCTTCTCTCCATGTACATTCATGTGCAGTGAGTCACTGCTTCACATAGCCGGTGTGTGGAGTCTACAGAAAGACTTGAATGAGGCCATTTGAAAAGCAGTGATGCAGTTTTGTTGATTTTTCATATTAAAAACCCAATGATTTCTGTGCGCAGGTGCAGAAATGTAAGATGTCACATATCATAACATTGAAAATATACTCAAACGATGATGAATGTTGTTTTGTAATTATAATGTGGCGTAAGAATCCAATTAGAAATTTGTTCTTTCATAATTAGACACGTAAATGACTGATAAATGACACTTCTCATTACTGCGTAATGTTTCTTTTCTAACTGTTATGATCACATTTGACAGCGAGGGTTGTCTGGAGTTAATCTCTTAAAGTAGAAACTTGCTCGTTTGTAGACAACCCAATGACTGAATCTTTGTGTGCTGAATTGTTTTGTAACTCTGAAGGGGCAGGGTCTCATCCTGGTACAATTGGACCCAAAAGTAAAAAAGTGGCCCACAAACAGCACACAGAGTAACACTCTTCAATTTGTCGAGAGCTTTTAACTGAACGCAGAATTTGGGGACACAGCAGCCATGCCAAAGCAAAAGATAAACCTGATGGAGGTTTGGCATAGGAATCGAGCTGCTCACCCAAACAGAGCTAAGAACCTAAAACTATGGCCTCGTCAACTGTAAGTTTCAAAAATGTTAAAACAGGTTGTTTGGTCTATATATGGCACTTGATAGCGAGAGATGCTTATTTTTGTGTAGCTCAAATATAATTGTTTGTTGACGGTGCTGTGATAGTAATTGCACTTTAACAGTGATGTACAGTTTAGTTCAACTGGAATATTATGCTTTGATTTATGTTTAAATGAACGTTTTCATTGTTGTCTCGTTTAAATTTTTTTTTGTCCTGAAAAAAGAAAGAGCCTTGTATGTAAGACTTTTTGTAGTTTTGAGAAATAAAGTCATCTTTATTGAAGATGAAGAGTTGGATCTTTCTAAAAAGCAATAATAATAATAATATATATCTGTTATTTCAGAAGTTTGGGTTTGGTAAGATTTTTTAATGGCTACAGTAAAAACAGTAATATTGTTAACAGTTATTATAATTTCAAATATATTTTTAATGTAAAATGTAATTTATTTCTCTGAATTTGAAATAACTCTTTTCTATTTTAATTTTTAAAATATTTCATTCCTATGATGGCAAAGCTGAATTTTCAGCATCATTACAGTCTTCTTCAGTGTCACATGATCCTTCAGAAATCATTCTAATATGCTGATTTGCTGCTCAGGAGACATTTATTATTATTATTGTCAATACTGAAAACTGTTGTGCTGCTTAATATTTTGGTGGATAAATTTTTTTTCAGGATTCTTTTATGAATAGAGCAAAAAGAACAGTCAAAAAGAACAACAGTTTGAAATAGAATGTAAAATTTTTTACTGTGATACTGTTAATGCATCATTGTGGTATAAAAGTGTTAATTTCTTTACTAAAAAAAAATAAAAAACTTACACCACTTTTGTTCAGTAATGTATAAAATGTCACTTTAACTACATTTAAACTGTCTCAGAATAGCCTGTTTTATTTTTAACTTTCAGTCATAGAAAAACTTTTGTATGTGTGCAGAAATTAAGCTGTGATGGTAAATGCTGTTTATAATATAACATATAAATATATTTTCCTCTTTTCTCTGTCCATGCAGGGCACAACTGAGAGACCCCGAAGTGGTGGCAGCCCTCCTTCAGCAGAATGTCAAGATGGCGAGCCTGCTCCCTCCCACAGGTTCCGATGTGTTCCACCCCTTCACTTTGGAGTCGCTCGCCGAGATCGAGCGGCGGATGGCAGAAGAAGCCACCGGGCAGGAGCAGATGAAGGCCTCGAATATCGAGGTACCTGAGGAGGATCTGCCCAAACCCAGCAGTGATTTGGAAGCAGGAAAGGTCCTACCATTCATCTACGGAGACCCTCCACCAAATCTCCTCAATGTTCCTCTTGAAGAGTTGGATCCATTCTACAAAGCAAAAAAAGTCAGTGGCAAAAGCGAAACACCAAAGCCCTGATGTCAATAAATATTTACGGATCTGGCTTATCAGAACAATATTTATTCCACAAGAGATTTTGTGTCCCTTTTTCTGTTTTGCAGACGTTCATCGTGGTCACCAAAGGGAAGACAATATTCCGATTCAATGCTGAACCTGCATGCTACATTCTAAGTCCACTCAACCCTATTCGACGGGTGGCCATAAGAATACTCATACATCCATATCCTTCATATTCAATATAACCCATGAAAATAATTATATATAATGTCATTTTATGTATGTATATCAACATATATATAACAATGTTCTCCATCTTATCTTTCATTTCCATATATGATTTAAGTTGACATCTTAACTTTGTGTAATACTTTGACCTCTTGTTTAATTACACAAATCATTCCTTCTAAGTTCTCCTTTACATCACAACAAATTATTTAGCATGTTCATCATGCTAACCATCTTGTCAAACTGCGTGTTCATGACGATGGGTGACCCTCCAGCATGGAGTAAAATAGTAGAGTAAGATTTGCACCATATTTCCAAATCTTTTCCAAATCCAAATGCACCATCTGTCTGTCTGTCTGTCTGTCTATCTATCTAATTCAAATTCAGGAAAATTTAAAGACATTCTTAATTTATTTCTGGTGCACAACCCTGATATTTAATGCCCTTGACATAAAATCCACATAAAATGAGCTAACCAGCAACATAAAGAGGAAGTTATTGAGACACATTTAAATGCCTTGATTGTTTATTGTGTAATTTGGTCCCTCTTAGGTACGTTTTCACTGGCATCTACACCTTTGAGGCGCTTGTAAAGGTGCTGTCCAGAGGCTTCTGCAGGGGTGATTTCACATTCCTGCGAGATCCGTGGAATTGGCTGGATTTTATGGTCATCACCATGGCGTAAGTATGACACTGAATGACTATAACCTGAATGTAAAATCAGAGGTTAAACAAGCCAGTGCAAACATTTGTTATGGCTCTAAATGTACTGACAAATGTGTAAAATGTGCTAAATGTGAAATACAAAATGTTGCATTATAAATACTTCAATTAGTGTTGTAGTTAAATGCAAATGGTTTGTTCAGAAGAGGATTGGAATAGTTTACAGTTTTATTTTTAACAGTAGCTTCCGAAATCAGATGCCATTCCGAATAGTCAGCGTAGTGTGCGACTAATCGGTTTTTGCTCAGTCAGGTTGTGTGGCGCATGAGATAGCTGGGGCCCTGGCAACCACATTAGACACAGAAGCATTGTGAAAATACCCACTCAGATGTGAGAGGTCAATGGTCAGTTTGTTTGCAGCATCACTAAAAGTGTAACGAGGCTGTGCACAGGTCCCGGTCCTCTGAAGACAGTCCTCCTCAGCTTCTCCATACGTGTCCCTAAGGTCCACCCTCGCCTCCCTTTACAATCACAGCCTGGCTGAATGAAAATGTTTATCCACTTGTAAAGCGAGATCACTTACCAGGCCTATTCTTAGCAGTAAATCTCAGCTTCACACTTTGACCCTCCTCAGCACACTAAAAGGCTGGTTTGATTGTAGTTCTGACGGTGTACGAGGACTTTTGAGTTATTAGTATTACTACTGCATTCCCTCTGCTGTCATCCATAGTTTTCCTTGCTACCAATACCTAAAAGTATTTTATATGTATGTATATAAGTATACATAGTCTTTGAACTATTTTAGTTGCATGTTATCAGAAAAACGGAATAAATGTTATTTCTAGTGTAATGTCTAGTCAAGTGAATCCTCAGTGTATAAAGTTTGAGTGCTACAGGATGTTGGATATTTTAGCTTCCTAACTTAATTTTATTTTTTAAACAACACATTTCATCAAAGCTTATTTCTCTCAATATTCTATAATGTCTCCTGTATACTTTTACATAAATTCAGTTGCCTGAAGTTCACAGACTTCATAATTACATGCTGTGATCCAGCTGCCCAACAGGCATCTCACTTGCTATTGGTCCATAGTATACACATAATGATGCCATTTGGTTTCTGTGATCGACTGTTGCACTCAAGCTAAATATAGTCTACACTGAACATATCTTTTACCCCAGCAAGAGAGACTCTGCTTGAGCAGACTCTTTCAAAAATATGGTTTAATAAACTTCAATAAAAGAGATTCATTTGAATGCACACTTTCTTCAGCCATAAATATTTCAAAAGAAGAACATTACAAAGTTACATACTGTACATAAATCATTTTCATTGCCCATAACCAGATGTAGAGAAATATAAATCTGGATCGATGCAAACATGTTGGAACCTGTTGCAGCTAACATTGACTATTGTCTATACATTTAACTACATAGTCTATAATAGTGGTCTACTAAATTATTCTTAAATATATATTTTTCACTATTAAAAAACCCCAAAAACAATAGTCAATCTTTGGTAAAAGCCCAAATTGTAAAAATGTGATATGTAATGGTATTAGGCAGTTCAAGGGTTTTTATTTTTATTTTTTATGAATACAGTGTCAGTGGAATAATTGTGAGGTTTTAAAATAATAAGCATTGTAATCTTGAATTGAATTCACTTCATCCACAGGTACGTCACAGAGTTTGTGGACTTGGGGAATATATCTGCTCTGAGGACTTTCCGTGTTCTTCGGGCCCTAAAAACAATTACTGTAATTCCAGGTTAATACAGCATGTCATTTCACATGGCTACAGGAAATATGAATGCTACTCACTTGAAGTCAAAATGTCATTTTAACGTCAGTTTGTTTTTTGTATAATTTGGGAATACTTCAGCTGAGGTTTTGTTTAACTGCAAATTCCAGGTCTTAAAACCATTGTTGGCGCCTTGATTCAGTCAGTGAAGAAATTGGCGGATGTCATGATCCTCACTGTCTTCTGTCTCAGCGTGTTTGCTCTCATTGGCCTGCAACTGTTCATGGGAAATTTGCGGCAAAAGTGCGTCAAGTCTTTTGAATGGAGCAACAGTGATAACCTGACCATGCTCTTCAATCACACAGACATCAATGGCACTGAAACAGCCAACAGCACATTCAACTTTCAGGAATATATTGAAAATCCAGGTGACTTAGTAATGTGACATGAAATGTAGTCCACAATTGCTGCACATAGGAATTATTAAGAATGGGCTTGAAAACAGCTCAAAATGAATTGCTTACTTCATTTTGACCAGTTTAGTGCTCAGATTCTCCTGCAGTGGTTTTGATTAGTGATTTCCATTCCTTTGCCATAGAAAACTACTACTATGTGCCTGGCCATATGGATCCGTTACTTTGTGGGAACAGCTCTGATGCAGGGTATGTTATTCAAATATGATATTTTCCTACTAAGTAATCATCTAAACCAACTTTGAATTGACATTGTGCATTACCAGCAAGTAGAAATTTCACAGAACTATATACTGATTGTATTCAAAGAAGCAGTTTTCAGCAAACTGAATGCATATATAGTGCTGATTAAATTACCTGTTTGCCATTGCTGTTCACAGGAAGTGCCCTGAGGGCTACACATGCCTAAAAGCTGGCCCAAACCCAAATTATGGCTACACTAGTTATGACAGCTTTGCATGGGCTTTCTTAGCCCTTTTTCGGCTAATGACTCAAGATTTCTGGGAGAACTTGTTCCAGTTGGTGGGTATATGCATCTTGTTACTGTCACATTGTTCTTTGCTTTCTTTCATGTGATAATGCAATGCCATTTTGTTACAATATTCAATAGGGTTAACAAAATGACACAAACTGCTCCATAACAAAACTTGAACAATACTTACAACTTGAGCACCCAATCAGCATATTAGAATGATTTCTGAAGGATCGTGTGACAACTGGAGTAATAAGAGACTTCTTTCGAAAATATTTAAAAAATCTTTCTGTCCCCCAACTTTTGAACGGTAGTGTAAATGTAAACATTTTTATACCGTAGAAGTAACCATTTAGTTTTCTATGCTTTTGAGACTTGAACAAGAACGTAAATGAAGCATAAAAAGATTCTCAAATGTTTTAGACTCTCCGTGCAGCAGGGAAGACGTACATGATCTTCTTTGTAGTCATCATCTTCTTGGGTTCGTTCTACCTCATCAATCTGATTCTGGCTGTGGTGGCCATGGCGTATGCTGAACAGAATCAAGCCACCATTGCAGAAGCTAAAGAAAAGGAGGAAGAGTATGCAAAAATCTTGGAACAGCTCAAGAAACAAGCTGAGGTTTGTCATACTTGTAAGCTTCCCAGCTTAGAGCCTTGGATCATTTGGTTAGAATAATACTAATTGTTAGTTCTGATTTTGTCTGCTGTCAAGCAGCAAAAGAACAGCATGGTGAATGGCAGTAAGACATCATTATCCAGCAAAAAGAAAGGTGATGATGACCAAATTCAGAACGACTATGACGGGATCGCATTGAAACCCCTCTCAAAGTCAAATGGATCCAAAGGCAGCATGAATTACTTAGAAGTCCCTGACTCGCAGATGAGAAAACCGAGTGCAGTGAGCACTACAGACAATGCTTTAGATGGTAAGTTCACTTTTCGCTTTAGTGTAAATAGTGAGTTCCACAATTAAAGAAATCAAATCATACTTTTGGGTTTTGTGTGTTAAAATACTTTCATCAATAGAGCTGGAGGATATTCAAAGGCCGTGTCCTCCCTGCTGGTACAAGTTTGCTGACATATTCCTGAAATGGGATTGCTGCTTGCCATGGGTGAAATTCAAGAAGTTTATCTGCCTAATTGTAATGGACCCTTTTGTGGATCTGGGCATTACCATCTGCATTGTGCTTAACACTGTGTTCATGGCTATGGAGCACTATCCTATGACTCCACATTTCGAACACATGTTGACAGTGGGAAACCTGGTACATAGATCTACCTATCAATGTTAACTTGCACCTTTAAAATGTATATTGAAAACATAGTTTATTATACTTTATAGTTGTTTTGCCAGCATACAAAAGCTGATGTTTTCTTTGCATCATGAAGTCTTCTTTCCCCTGCAGGTTTTCACTGGTATCTTCACAGCAGAGATGGTGCTAAAACTTATTGCACTGGACCCATATTATTACTTTCAAGTTGGCTGGAACATTTTTGACAGCATAATTGTGACCATGAGTCTGGTAGAGTTGGGCTTAGCCAATGTTCAGGGCTTGTCTGTGCTGAGGTCCTTCCGTCTGGTAGGTGAAATTTCATTTTCTGACATTTTCTCATCTTGAAGGGATATTTCACAAAATAAAGAAAGAAAAAAAAGAAAAGAAAATTCTGACCGCAGTTAGCTACTCACCGTTGATCCAAACACATAATACGTTCTTATGCAAAAGACAAAAGAAGTCAGAGCTACTGGAAGCTGGAAGTGGATGAGGACCGATGGCTGTTAAACTCAAAAAAGGACATAAAACACCATAAAATTGTCCAAATGATTCATCAATATTCCAAGCCTTTAAAGCCATATGATAATTCACGTGTGGGAAAAGCAGAAATTAAGTATTTTTTTCCCCACTTGACAGCAGTGGTCACCATTCATATTCATTTTCAATAAATAATTCCCTTTTCATTGGAAAGAGGTTTTTTTTTCAATTATATTTTACATTTCAATTACATTTTATGTACAAAATGTGTTGAAATTGCAATGTTCAAAATTTCAGTACTAAACTATTTATTCAAATCATGACTCTGTTGGTTGCAGATGCGTGTGTTCAAGCTGGCAAAATCTTGGCCAACGCTAAACATGCTGATAAAGATCATCGGTAATTCTGTGGGTGCTCTCGGGAACCTGACCCTTGTCCTGGCCATTATTGTCTTCATCTTTGCTGTGGTGGGGATGCAGCTTTTCGGAAAAAGCTACAGGGACTGTGTGTGTAAGATCTCGGGGGATTGCGAGCTCCCTCGCTGGCACATGACAGATTTCTTTCACTCGTTCCTCATCATCTTTCGCATTCTATGTGGGGAATGGATCGAAACAATGTGGGACTGCATGGAAGTGGCTGACCAAGGCATGTGCATCATCGTCTTCATGATGGTCATGGTTATAGGAAACCTAGTGGTGAGTGGATTTCCTTCTTTGACAGACAGACAGACAGACAGACAGACAGATTAAAATACTATTAAAATGATCCATTCAAATCATGTTTTCTGTTGTAAGTGCCAACATTTATATTAAATAAGTACCATAAACCTATCAATCACCTATCTGAGAAATTCAAGAAGTCAGATATCACTTTAGCGTGAGTCAAAAAACCTGATTTGATCAGTGTAGAGCACAATCTTTTCTATCATGGATCATTCAAGTATTTACAAAATTATTTGCAGGCCAGACATTAATTGACATAGCTTACATCAGTGTGTTGATAAAACATAAAACTTGCATTTAATAAAAGTTGTGAAAGATTTGTATTTTTAATGACAATTTATTGACAATAAAAATACTGTCTTCATACTATTCCATTCTTGAATGGCCACCAAACCCCATTCTCGCTGTACAATTTTAGTATGTCATTGTATTTCATCTTTGAATTATTATATATTTTTCTTTTTCTCGTCCTGAAGGTGTTGAATCTCTTCCTGGCTCTGCTGCTCAGCTCCTTCAGTGGAGACAACCTGTCAGCGTCTGATGATGATGGGGAGATGAACAATCTGCAGATTGCCGTTGCTAGAATGACAAGAGGCATTGACTGGGTAAAGGCCTTCGTTATCGGACATTTGACACAATGTCTGGGCCTGAAACCAAAGGAAGAGGGTGTGAAAGCAACCGAAGAAATCGATTCTAAGGTGGTCACCATGAATTCCAGTCTGTCCGTTATCAAAGTGCCTATAGCCAACGGTGAATCAGATGATGACGATGATGGCAACAGCTCTTCTGAGGATGAAGACAAAGAGGACGTCGATAAAAATAGTAAAGTGAGTTTTTTTTTTCAGTGCAAAATTCTGATAGTTGTGTTCCTAAAATCTAATGTGAAAGATCACACAAATGCAAAACCGGTTGCCAGAGTATCACTGACATCCGTCCATCAACACCTCCTGACACCTAGACATGTGTCTCAAATACTGTGACACCTGCAATGTCCATCTGGAGCCCCGTGGGTCATCTTGTTTGGAGAGTATGTCTAAGGAATGGCAGAAACCATGTGACACGGTGACGGGGCGTGAGAAAGAGCACCAGCATGATTAGTTACCTTACTGAACAACATTCTGACTAGCACCCATCTTACGACAATCCGTTTAAAGCATGTCAGTGCTATAAATCCCTACTGCACTATATCCCAATTCCCTGTAAAATGTACATCTTTCCAGTTCAGGTTATACCATTTTTCATATTTTATTTGTACTGTAGAAGCACACTGGCCCTAATTCATTAGGCAACTGCTTTTTGGCATGCCTTTGGATCAGGTAACACAGTTCATATGTCATGCCCCCATGTGTCGCACAGCACTGCATTTCACATCTAGCTACAGTATGTGTCAGAGAGAGGGAACATAAATGCAAATTTGTACTTAAGTCTTGTGTGAACAATCGAATAAGATCTTAAGTGAAAACTGATGTTTCTGTGAGATAAGTTATAGCTAAAAAGATGATCTAATCTTTACTTTTTTCATAATGAAGCCTCATCTTTTAGCTTTTAGTCACATTAATAGCTTTTAACACACCTGCCAGTGACAGGTAAATTGGGAAAAAAAGCCCCATACTGGTATGAAACTATTTTTGCATCCATTTTGTTCCTATGACTATGTTTAAGCCATTATTCCTTGCATGTTCGTGTCAAACTGAGCAAGGTATTTTGCAAAAAAAATATGTGTTTGTTTTAGCAGATGGTTTTATATCTTTGATTTGATTTTCTCTTTGAGAGTCTTTCTTACAATTTGACCTAAACCATGTACTGTATGACCAGTTGGCGAGTCACTTAGCGTTACACTACACCTTTCCACTACACCTTTCCAACGAAATTTGCTGCATTCCAGAGTTCAAGTTTGGTGAAGTCTGGCCTGTGAATTTGGTGCACGAAGATGCGTGACCAATAGGAGACTGATATGTCTCAGCATGACCTCTTAGCCAGTTTAAAACAACACAAACTTTAAATCCACAAGATTGCAGTAAAATGGAGTAGATTGTTTATTTTCAGATTTTTGGTGCATTATATGTTGAATCCAATGTGTTGGAGCAGAGTTGGAACTAAAGTCTGTCGGACGGTTGGACATCCCTGGTCTAGTGTGCCCACGGCTTTGCTCGATTTTGCCACTTGGAGACAAGTGTGAGCCTCCCTCAAGCTCTTTGAAACTTGCCAGTTTCCAGATCAGCAGAGGATATTGAGTTGTTTGCGAAAAGTACTAATCATACCAGAAATTGACCTACAGTGTTTTCATCTGGACAGAAGACAGATGGAGATGAATCATCAACCTGCAGCACAGTGGACAAAGCTCCTGAGGTAGTAGAGGTGGAAGAAGAGGAAGAAGAGGACTCCACCGTCCCTGAGGACTGCTACACAGAGAGTGAGACATGAGCGATGACTTATCACTGTGTGTAGCATTGAATTATGTTCTTATTAATGTTTTTCTGCATTCCCAGACTGCATCAGGCGATGTCCTTGCTTGGAGCTTGACGTTACCCAAGGTAAAGGGAAGGCATGGTGGAATTTCCGTAAAACCTGCTTCTCCATTGTGGAGCATAGCTATTTTGAAACCTTCATCATCTTCATGATCCTCCTCAGCAGTGGAGCTTTAGTGAGTCCATTGATAAACCATATTTTTACTTGATTAACCACAGCCCACTGAAACCCCGTTTTTCATATGTATGTTTCTTTTTATTAGGCATTTGAGGACATATACAGTGAACAACGAAGAATGATTAAAATCATTCTTGAATATGCAGATCAGGTCTTCACCTATGTGTTTGTCATTGAGATGCTTCTGAAATGGGTAGCTTATGGATTCAAGGTCTATTTCACAAATGCATGGTGTTGGCTGGACTTTCTCATTGTTGATGTAAGTATTAGTTGTTCCTAATTCAACAGAATATTTTGAATTAAAGTACACTGACACTATTGTTTAACCATGCTAAGAAACTTCATTCATCTGTGATCGTTAAGACAAACAGGTCCTTGTGATCCTTAAAGGTGCAATAGGTGATTGTCTTCAGAAACATTTTTTGTTATACTGGTTGAAAGTCTCTTCACATCCTGATAGCAATCATTAAGTTAAGTGGTCTAAATGTATTTGTCTGTATTTATATATTCTGTCGATCTATATGATCCCTACACAGTGTTCATTGCTCCCTCCTCCCTGAGCAGGGGAAATACGTTGATGTTTACTTCACTTCGGAACATGGGCTGGAATTGGGAACCTGATGTAGCCTATTGTAGTAATGTTGTCTCTGGTCTGTGAGTGTAAATGCGTTCAGGGGGCGTGGCTTTGGACGGCGATTGCAGGGAGGGTGGGACGTTCGCTTTCAGTGCTATCAGGCTAAAGTTAGCATTTTCCAAGATCTCCTATTGCACCTTTAAGACAAATTTGAAAATCCATTAAAAATTCATGAATTCTTACAGTACTTTCATTCATTATCCTGGTGCTTATCCAGGACCAGGCTGCCCCTAACAGTGCAGATTACGGTTAATTTCTGAAATATTTTGAATATTTTATAACAGCTTCTACATTATTCTGCTATTAGTATGGATAGTGTACTGTATCTTAAAGCTAAGTTTAGTTCTTGTGTATTTCACTAATAAATCGGAATCATTGTGACTTGAGTTTATGTCACAACAAATCCTATTTCCGTTTGAATTTGGTTCATATTTCAGTTGTTATTTTGCTTTTTATTGCAAATTTCTGTACAGACTTGAATACACATTCACAAAAAAAAAAATCACTATGCAATTAAAAATATATTACGAAAATCATTTTTAAAGACTAACAACAAAGTTAGTTTTTTCTACAGAATGCAGTGACATCCGCAGGACACCAGTATACAAAAACATTTTAACAGTCACTGAATAGAGAAATAAAGGCCAATGGCCATCATTCAAATGAAGATACAGAAAATGTATTATTTTTAATTATAATTTTTTTATTAATATTTATTTTTATAATATTTTACCCACTTTCTTTAGAAAATGTTAAAAAATATATATATATTCTTAATGTCATATTTATGTTTTTTAAATGCATATATTTTATCATAAATGGACTAGGCCATTTTTAACCCATCCCTGATAAATAATATGGATTTTAAATGCAACAGAAGGGTTATTATTACTATTTATTACTATTTTGAGTAAAGGCCTCAAGATATATTATTGATGAAAAATAACCAGCAATATACTTGAAGTATTTTAATGAATATTTCTGCAGGTGTCCCTGATCAGTTTGACTGCAAATATCTTAGGCTACTCTGAACTGGGGGCCATTAAGTCTCTCAGGACTTTGAGAGCGCTGAGACCTCTTCGAGCTCTCTCCAGGTTTGAAGGAATGAGGGTGAGTTTTCTGCTGTCCACCCTCAAATCCTTAATATTATTAGCTCTCCTTGTTCTCACATTTCTTTTTGTATATTGTGCTGTTGACCATCTAATAAATTTTCAAGTTTAAAACCATAAACTCCAGTGAAGGTTAACAATTTAAGGTTTGGTTCCAAGCTCTCACGCTGTCAATATGCACAGGTGGTGGTGAACGCCCTGGTGGGGGCCATTCCATCCATCTTCAACGTTCTTCTGGTCTGCCTGATCTTTTGGCTCATCTTCAGCATCATGGGAGTCAACCTTTTTGCTGGAAAGTTCTACTACTGCTTCAACTCAACATCAGAAGAAGTTTTCCCAATCACTCAGGTCAACAATAAGAGTGAGTGCTTGGAGCTCACAGAGGCTGATCCAAATGTGCGATGGATGAATATGAAGGTTACCTTTGATAACGTAGGCATGGGATACCTCTCCTTACTGCAAGTGGTGAGCCCTCTATAAACAAATGTGCATTCAACTGAAATGTTAAATAAATAAAAAAATCGGATACTTCAAAATATGTTTTCATTTGGTTTCCAGGCAACATTCAAAGGATGGATGGACATCATGTATAGTGCTGTGGATTCTCGTGACGTAACGTTGATTTCAGCCTTTTACGAAGAGATTGCTTGGCACAATCTCACATCTTATGTGCAGTATTGTTCTCCAGTAGTACATGTGTTATTCTTAAGCATTGCTTTTGTTCTCTGTGTAGGTTGAAATGCAGCCGGACTATGAGACAAACCTCTACATCTACATTTACTTTGTCATCTTCATCATTTTTGGCTCTTTCTTCACCCTTAATCTATTCATCGGCGTCATCATTGACAATTTCAACCAACAAAAGGCAAAGATAAGTGTCATATCACTTGGTCTTCTGGATTTGAAGAAACACTAAAACGACTTCTGCCATGGAATAATTGTCTTTATGTCTATACTTAGGAGGAACTGATATCTTCATGACAGAGGAGCAGAAAAAATACTACAATGCCATGAAGAAACTTGGCTCCAAAAAGCCACAGAAACCAATTCCAAGGCCTACGGTAATATATACAGTCTTTTTCTCAGATTAATTATTAAAATGAATAGACTTGAATCGGAGTATTAACTGCACCTTCTTCTCCTCGGGATGCTCTTCTCTTCTGATGTTTGAAGAACTGCTTCCAAGGTTTGGTTTTTGACCTGGTCACCAAGCAGTTCTTTGACATCTTCATTATGGTGATGATCTGCCTGAACATGGTGACCATGATGGTGGAGACAGATGACCAGAGTGAAGAGAAGGAACATATTCTGTTCCTTATCAACTTGGTCTTCATCGTACTCTTCACCGGGGAGTGCATTCTCAAGATCATCGCCTTGCGCTATCACTACTTTTCCATTGGGTGGAACATTTTTGATTTTGTGGTGGTCATTCTTTCAATCACAGGTAAGTCTGCTTTATTGATGGTAATCATTATGAAGTAGAAAATTAATCTTAATGGGTCAATGACAGGACGCTCATTTTTTGGTTCCATGTATTTAAAATTAAAATACAATTAATGCAATGGCTTCATCCTCTATGCCATTCTATTATGAGCATGTTTTTCTGAATCAAAATTAATTTAGATATTTTTGTTATTTATTTATTTATTTTTGTCAGGCATAATGTCAGGGTAATTACATTAAAGAAAATAAAACACTAAAGGAATTAAAATTCTTGGAAAAAAAAAACTTTAGAAAACTCTTACGACAAATGAATATTTTAACAAAACTGCTTCACTGCTTATTAATATTTGGAAAAACATTTGTTTGCTAGTCATGTAATGCAAAAAAAATTAAACAGGAAATTATATCATAGTGACAGTGACAATGACAGTGTATTAAGGTCAGCAAGTCTCTTACAATAATAATGTAATTTTGACATTGTTATTACAATGCAAGTTTAAGATGGTAAAATGCCATATACTATGTTATATATAAAACTTATTTAAAAATATCTATTAAGATGTCTACACTTAAGTACACACAAATTTAGGGTGTAAAGAAAATACACTTAATCACTTTAAAGTAATTATATTAAAGTAATGTAATACATTAAAAGTGTCATGTAAATCAAGTAAATGTAAGTCAAGTGTTGAAAATGGCATAAAAGTTTTCCAAATCAAATAAACACCAGCATGAATGCAAAGAGTATCTTTCACTTGTTGAAGACAAGATTTTCCCTTATATATCATTGCTTATAATGTTTCCTTGTTGATTATTTCTCATCTCACAGGTCTTTTGCTGGCAGATCTCATCGAGAAGTACTTTGTGTCACCTACACTGTTTCGCGTCATTCGACTGGCCAGAATCGGCCGCGTCCTGCGGCTTATCCGGGGTGCCAAAGGAATCCGGACGTTACTGTTTGCACTGATGATGTCACTTCCTGCCCTCTTCAACATTGGCTTGCTTCTATTCTTAATCATGTTTATTTTCTCCATATTTGGCATGTCCAACTTTGGGTATGTGAAAAAAGAAGCGGGCATCGATGACATGTTTAATTTCGAGACCTTCGGGAACAGTATCATATGCTTGTTCATGATCACAACATCCGCCGGCTGGGATGGATTGTTGGCACCTATACTCAACAGCCCACCAGACTGCGACCCGGATGTGGAGAACCCGGGATCGCCTGTCCGAGGAAACTGCGGGAACGCTGCGGTAGGCATCGTCTTCTTCTGCAGCTACATTGTCATGTCCTTCCTCGTCGTGGTCAACATGTACATAGCCATTATCCTGGAAAACTTCAACGTAGCGACCGAAGAAAGCAGCGACCCCTTGTGCGAAGATGACTTTGAGATGTTCTATGAAACCTGGGAGAAGTTCGACCCCACCGCCTCTCAGTTCATCGCTTACAGTAGGCTGTCTGAATTCTGCGACACGCTGAAAGACCCCCTGAGAATCCCCAAACCGAACACCCTTAAGTTGATCACAATGGACCTTCCCATGGTCCCTGGCGATAAGCTCTACTGTCTGGACATTCTCCTGGCCCTCACTACAGAGGTGCTGGGAGATTCTGACCAGATGGATGCCATGAAAGCAACTATGGAGGAGAAGTTCATGGCCAACAATCCCTTGAAGGTTTCGTACGAGCCCATCACCAGCACTCTCAGACGGAAGCAAGAAGAAGTGGCCGCTTTGACCATTCAAAGTGCCTACCGCAAGCACGTCCTCAAACGCGGCCTCAAACACGCCTCATATATGTATAGAGAGAAGATGAACTCAAAGAGACAAGGTGAAGAGGCTCCAGAAAAAGTGGGAATGATAGCTAAGAAAATGAGCCATCTGTATGGAGATCAAGCCATTGAGGACGACAAACCTATGAGTTTCTCCTTCTCTCAACGTGGGAAACCACAGTATGGGGTTAAGCGTCCCTCAGTGAGAGTTCAGAGCGATGTGGTCTTGCACTCTGCCCCTTTTCCCGCTCCTGACTCCTCAACCGCTGCGGAAAACTGGAGGGAGTCCATTGTGTAACAGGTTTAAGCCATACTGTACACTTAATCTTTGGAAAGCCCAGCAATACAGAGCCCCTTCAGGAGATTGTTTGTTCAGGGTTATACTTCGGCGCACAACAGCCAGTATGAAGGAAATTCATGGAGTCAGTATGGCGAATGGCAACGAGTTATAATCAATATTACTGATGCACCGAGTACTGCCCTTGAGAAGATGATCACCAATTGTTTGTCTAATGGCACTGGAAATGGTTGGGCTCTTCATGATTCAAATCAATGATTTTCAAGCACAGAGCCTGAAATGACAACATTTTTAAAAGAAAAATGGTAATGATTACTAATCGTTCAAAATTAATTTAACAGGAAGGAAAACCCATGACTCGCCATGATACCTGGCAAAGCCTAAAATAAATCGTGTTTTAAGAGTATATTACAGATCATTCTTGTAGTATCTGACTTTTACTTTTAATCAGAATTTTTCACAAGTAAATGTGACTAGTATTCAAAATAAACCCATTTGCACTAAATAATATTAACACTGGTAAAATGGCCTGATAATCATAAATATAAAGTATTAGAGTTAATAGTTAACTGTAAAAAAACATGTAATATTATGTACATTTGCCTTTACTAACAGCAGTAAATTTGTTTTTTTAGTATTTTAAACCTTAAATCAAATAAAAACAGAATCTCTAGTTGGCCCAAAGACAAAAATATGACTCTAAGATTAACTAAATCAAACCATAAAACACATAAACTGTAAAAAAGTCTTCCGAACAGTTAGCTACCCAGCTGAACATATTGTAAATATGGATTCTGTAATGTTTAAATTGCCTAATGAGCCTTTTTGGTGTGCGGGGTGTACTTGCAAATTGTTTATTGCAAGTATATAGTCTGTGAAAGCCTTGGCTTATTTATAGGTTATTTTTTTTATTTTTACTTTTAGATATAATTTATTATGAGCCAGATAGGCAGTTGTGTTCTGAATGTCAGGTTGTTCAGCTCAGTTGTATAGTGATAATGGATATGATGACACAATATACAGAGAATATTTTGTAGATGAAAATATGCAAAGGATTGCTGGAACAGGGCATTTTATGTCGGAAAATCTACATGTATGAATGGATGTGTCAGGGTCAGAAGTAAAAAAAACTAGCCATCTTTTTCTAAGCATTGTGTGGAGACCGTGTATGAAGTTCTGTGGACACAGTTCTCATGTCTGCTATAATGCTATAATCCAGAGTCATTTCTCAAAACTGACCTAATGTGACTGTTAGCATCCCTATCATGTTTTACTGTACCTATACTCATCCAGCATTTACAGTTACGCGCTCATAAATGTTTTGTCATTTTGATTGCAAAGTTAACAATTTATCTGTCTCTCACATAAGCGATTGAAACTTTTAACAGGTTTTTGTTTTTTGCTGGCAGGTTAAGAGTTTTTGGGAAGTTTTTTTCATCTGCTTTTTATTTTTATTGAATTGGTGAAACATTTTGTACCTTTGAGGATACATTTCATGTGATTACACATGCACTATGCTACCAATTTAATGAAGCCCTCCGAGCTAAATTGTTGGAACACTTAAACATGAAGTTTCTGATGCTTTCAGACTTTTGTTCATTACATTTCTTTCACTTTTATTATATTTCTTTGTAGAATGCAAACCAACGGATGAGGGTGGAGAACAGAGAGATGGCGGATTACTAGGACAAATGTAACTTATCCATAATTCAGTTTGTTCATGAGATAATAATGTGACAGAGATAAAAAATAATAATGCACAAGCAGACAATTTCCATATTTGGAGAATAACTGAATGCTAGTATTAGTAGAAAAGCATTTACATTTATCTTTTTATTAAACTGTACAAGACAAATTAATAACAATATTAATCAAAATCTATTTAATGTTATGCAATGATCAAAATCTTGCTGATTATTTAATTTTCTAATTAAATCAAATTGTGAAATTTTTAATAATTTTTAGATGTCTTTTAATGTGTTGCTTACCATTACTAACACTCTGTTAAGTGCACTGAATGTATTGCCACCTCACAGTATCTGTCACTTGCTAAATGCATGTAATCTTGAAACATTTGTAAATGTTATTGTATAGTCTTTCTCTGTTTACATGACTGAAAAAAACTTTTTTTTTTTTAAATGTTCTAACAATATGTAATGCAAATAATAAACGGTATATTGAACTGTTACATTATCAAAACTGAATATTAAAAAATAGCTATATTTTAACTTCCAAGCTGCTGTTTGCTTGTCACTTTTTCTATTGCAAATTGTCCAGCTGATGGGGCAAACGTACGCCACCCTGTGGTCAAAATACTTTCTATTTATAGTATTGAGAAGGCTTTTAAACAGCAATGGTTTTATTTTTACAGTCCATCGGATTTAAAACATCATTTGGATAATCTTACCCCAGAATACACTTTAAAAGACTAAAGTAAAAAGGCATAAATATCTGTTGAAATTAATAAACTGCATGTACTGTAGAAGTAAATGAAGGCTTCAAGTGTACTGAATACTTCAGACAAGGCATTAGTGACTCTCTCTCTCTCTCTCACACACACACACACACACACACACACAGACATTCAAATCTATACACATAGGCACATATGCCACTCACTGGATGTCGTAGAACTACTGCGGCATCCCCTGGATCACAGCCGCCCAAGTGCCACGCATACAAATCAGGTCAGAGGTCAGCTGTGAAGCGTGACCTCAGGACAGGCGGTCAGTGTGTTCACTGCATCTCTTTCACTCTGATGAGTGGAAGCCGAGTGGTGTTAATATGCCCATTCATTCTCACTGCCGTCTGAGTGACACTCATTGTCGAGGGTTTATTATTGGAGAGAATATTCTTGAAATAAACCCTCATCATTTGTAATGTCACTGAAAGTAGACGTTTTAAACCAATTTCGACTTGGTTTGTAGTTTTAAGTCTATTTGGAGAGAATCTTAGCATTTGTTTTGTTTCATGGTAATCAGTGTGACACATACGGCATAAAGAAATCACTATATCATAATACATGTACTATAACGTATTTAAAATTTGCTTGCTTTAACTTTCTTTGTATTTATTTTTCCCTGGTTTCACCCATCTTATTGTATTTTATTCATACTTTCAAAGTACTCACACTTGTATTTCATTTATTTTTTAATGTTTTGTCCTCTTCTGTGTTGTTAAAGGCAGGGTATGTGATTTTTCAAAAACACTTTAGAAAACTGATTCGGGCCGAATCGCAAAACAAACTTGTAGCCAATCAGCAATAAGGGGTGTGTCTACTCGTGATGTGGAGGAGAGAGCTTTCAGTGCATGGGACGGACATTAGCCGAGCCGAGCGACAGAAAGATAGAGATGGCGGATAAAAAACAAAAGAGGAAAACGTCTGCGGAACGATAAGGCAAGAAGTAGGACCCGTGTAAATATCGGATCAGCTTTCCAGCGCTGGAGAGAAGTAGACATGGTGTAACATTGGTTTTGCTTTGTTTCACAGAACTAATCGTTGCCTGGGTTGCGTACGTATACGTGGGGCGGAGCTATCAAAATAGGGGCAAGACCCTTTTGGGGTAGGGGCGTGTTTGTTTTGGTGATTTCAAATATCAACATTGGCTACCAGAAATCACTTACTCTGCCTTTAACCTATAACTTTTTAATAGTCAAAATCTGAATACATTGGTAGTTTCTTCTCTCTCTCTCTCTTTTTTGGCTTTGTTTATTTAATTATATATTTATTTTAGGGCTGTTTATCAGTAGAAACAGGGGACAGGTCATTATCGTGGAAAAAGGATTGACACACAACACAGGCCAGAACCGTATTAATCCAAACAAACACCGCTGTGTCTGGAGGATATGGAGGACACTAACCGCTATGTCACAGATCCGGCCTATATTAGGTAACTTTTCAGAACAAACATGTGGGAGGTGATTCGTTAAGTGATTACTGAATGCATTACTCATTTCTCCGCATTTTTAGGATGGAACAACCTTTGTTCAGGTAAAGTGTGCATGCAGCCTTTATGTAAGCTAAGCAAGCACTGGAGAAGCTCGTCCAGTCAACGAGTGGTGCCTCCAAAGCAAAGAAGCCGCAGCTGCCTGAAGAGATGCAACATGAGATGACTCAAAACTGTGATGAGTAGCCTGTGGAATCAGAGAGCGGGTGGGATGGAGTCAGTACATTCCAGGGTAGATGTGTAACATCGCCCCCTTTGAAACAAGAGTTGACGAGAAGTGGGAACAAGGTGGAGTTTGCTTTAAAGGAAGACAGCTTATCCTGGTTCCCAAACCGTTTAAGGACACAGAAATACAGGTCTTGAGTTTGTGCAGAAAAGTTAACGCCACGAGTGGATCAATGATGTCAAAAGTTCAAGAAGAGTTTACAACGAAAGGGTCAAAGGTCATTGTGAACATGCAGCAGGTGGCGTCAGGGGCAGGTGCCTCCTCTTTGCCTAAAGGTTGTCAAGTATACATTATGGTGCTAGCAACACCAAGGCCGTGGGATCAGTCGGACTCTTTCTACAGATTTTAGTCTAGCGGCCAAGATTGTCATGCTTCCATTAAGCTATTTTTTTGTGTGTGTCTGATTGTGACACCGTCTTACTAACAAAGCCAAAGGTAAAGTTTAAAAAAAGATACAGAGTAAATAGAGGGTGATATCCCATATCCGTTCAGTCGGCAGAGTAGCGGAAGCGAGTCGGTAGACAGTGTTCTCTATATAGAACGTGTTATTTAAATGTGTCCGGAATGTAAAGCTGTCTACTTAGATATGGGATCGTAGCAGCATTGCGCCAACTCACCTTAACTTGAGATGGAACTATCTCCATTTTCTCCATTACAATAAGTGATATGATACTTCAAGCTAATTGCAAACATTCACTTAGAAATCTTTAATGCTTTGATCGACATTTCAAGAGGCTCACAGTGCTATCCGCCTTAGTTTTCAAAGCGGAAGTAAGCTATCTCCTGTGAATGTCAGAGACTTCCGGTTCATTAACGGACTGTTTTTGTAGCGCTAAAATAACTCAAAGCTTTTCAAACATGAAATTTCATTCAAGCTCGAATCATTTAAAAAATCGAAAAATTCGAATACAGCTTCTTTAGAAAATATCTTGAATTTAGTGGCGCCATCTTGTGGCTAGAAATGAAATGACAACGTATTCTCATACAAAACACAGCAGTATATAATATGTCTCTTACTATTCCTTATCATTAAGTTGGTATTTGGAGGAATGATGCTGTTCCTAGATCCACCTGACAGAGCTTTCTTAAAGGAGTTTTGGTTTCTCACACTTGACTGACAGGTGCCAAGTTCAGGCGGTATAGACAGTCATCAGAATGCCCAGTATGAACAGCTGAGGCATCATGGGGGATTTTCCTCTGGCACTTGCTTCCATTCCGATTGTAACCACAGGGTGGTTCTCGGGGATTGAATGCTTGTGGTGCCTCTCAGTTTTGTTCTCTCTCTGTAGATGTTTCTCTGGCAAGCTGATCTGAGACCAGAATCTGCAAAAAGAGACAGATTGGCTCTTGGTAAACCAAATGCAGAAAACATTGGTTTTGAGCTCAGCGTGGCCTTATAAATGGAGTGGGTGGTCTTATAAATCATTATCTTGGACAACTTATATGGAAAAAGAATAATATTACATTAATATTGTGTGAATCTCACAAAGAGGTCATATATTTTACCCCAGAATCAAAAGAAAATGAATATAGGCCTACATTTTGCATGAAAAATGTAGCCTATTTTAGGACATTTAAGACATTATGTGACATTATTTACAAATGTTTCAATGGTTTACTGCAAAAAATATAATTCTAATTACTGTAATGTGAAAGAAATCTCACTATCATTACTGTAATATAATTTATAATGTCCAGAAAATATCATTTATGTAATATATATGCACACACACACACACACACATCTATTGGCGGTCAAAAGTTTGGATGTTTTGATGTTTTTGGACGTTTGAAGTTTGGATGTTTTTTAAAACAACAACAACAATTTTGTCAAATGTTATTACAATTTAAAAGTATTGTTTTATAATTCAATATATTTAATGTAATTTATTCCTGTGATGGCAAAGCTGAATTTTCAGCAGCCATTACTCCAGTTTCACATGATCATACAAAATCATTCTGCTGATATGCTGATTTGCTGCTCAAGAAACTTATTATAATCAATTTTGAAAACCGTTGTGCTGCTTAATATTTTTGTGGAAACTGTGATGCACTACCATTAAAAAGTATGTGGTAAGATAAAAGAAAGAAAGAAAGAAAGAAAGAAAGAAATGATACTTACATTCAGCATACATAAAATTGATCAAAAGTGACAGAAAAAAAATATTTATAATTGTATAGAAATTCTATTTCAAATAAATTCTATTCTTTTGAACTTTTTGTTAATCAAAGAATCCTGAACAAATCACAATTTCACCACAATTGTTTTCTACACTGATTGTAAATAAGAAATGTTAAAGGTATAATCAGCATAAATTGCCATGATTAATTTGAACTAATACTGTTTATATTTAAATAGACAGTAGGTTTTAGATGTGCCTAATTGTCATGAACATAAGCTCACAATGAGGAAAAATATTATGGTATTGCAACAGCATTCATTATCTTTAGGCAAAATATACTTTTTATTTCTTTTGATTTGCTAGTAAAATATGACCCAGATGTTGCTTGACAGACTTGTGAGATTCACCATTCACCATTATCTGTCTAATCTGTTATCGAACTAATTAATTATCCTGCATTAACTGTCACAGAACACACTGTTACACTTTGGTCCTTTACTGATAACCTAACGTGACAGGCAAAACAGCTATGAGGTTCAGATAAACAGATTGTATTCTGTTTTTTTCCGCAAGGGATTAAACTATTAATGTCACACTGACACTTCACAACCCCAAGACTGCTGAATATTACACACAGGCCAACACCACATCTGAATAGGAAAATCCTCCCGCATCCCCACAGTGACAGCAAACACGTATATGACAGCTGATTTACTCTCATAATTATTGAGAACATGTCCTTTTGGAAGGAGATGACACCATTCACAGGTTACGTGGCAATGCTACATGCGTCTTCTTATTGTATAGACTAGTGCTGTGCCAATGACAGCCACCGGATTAAAATATAACATCTCCCTATTTAGTTATATATTTATTACATGTATTATATTTTTTTATTACCTGTAAAAGTAATTTTATAGTTTAAAGAGGGTAAAAAAATTGCTTGATTTCATTGGTTATTTGGCTATTTTTTCAGGAGCTTTTAAACAACAATGTTGCAGATGAAAAATAAATCTCCTTCTTTTCTTCTCCTAGCATTAGTGCTATTGTCGGTGGTGCTGGTTAGTTTGTTGGTGAACCAGGGGAGAGCATCAGATAACCAGCGGCTCTTCAATAATGCAGTGATTCGTGTACAACACCTGCACCAGCTGGCTGCAAAAATGATTAACGACTTTGTAAGATTCTCATTCAAATCTATTCAGAACTAGTAGATTCTAAACTGTAATTTAGAGCAAACATTATTGGTCACACCTATTTAGGTTTAAAAGTGAAATATGAGCTTAGGACTTTGATAACTCATCTGCGAAACTTCTATCAGATGCAATTATTTATTTAGTTATTTGAGTGAGTTGAATGTATTATAAATAATACATTTTAAATACAATACTAAATACAATTTGCCTTTTGTTATCAAGGAGGACAGCCTGTTGCCTGAGGAACGCAGACAGCTGAGTAAAATCTTCCCTCTGTCTTTTTGCAATTCTGACTACATTGAGGCGCCCACTGGAAAAGATGAAACACAGAAGAGCTCTGTGAGTAAACTATATACTTAAAAATATATAATTAAAAATTAAATCCCAACATGTTTTGTCCCAGGGGTTTTAGAAAAGGGGTCTGTGGAAAAGTTTGGAGAAAAACAGTGTAAAAATATAAAAATAAATAATAATAATAAGATTTAACTAAGTACATTCATATGATTATATATATGAATAACCAATAGAATAAAGTAAAAAAAAAAAATAATAGTTTAAATAAATGCATAAAATACATCTTGTACTACAGTGAGCAGTAAAAGTAATAACATAACGAAATAAAAGTTTAATATTTTCCAAATAATATTTTACACATATTTATAATGTTAATTTTCACTGTGTTGGGTCTTTATAAATATAAATATATAGCTGCCTTTTAAATTTTAGGATGGGTTCCCTCTCATGAGGATGATCATATTTGGGGGTACATGCAATCTGAAATATCGAAAATCCCAGTTTTTATTCAACAATATATACAACAATAAAACAAATAGTATCAAACAAATTAAAGAATACAATATGAGTACATGCATGACACAGGTGAAATATTGTTGTTGTTTTCACACAAGTGGATGACAATTTTACTCTTAAATTGCTTATAAATCAAAGAAATCGTTAAGAACATATTTACCAACCACAGTAGATGCTAAGAGATGAACTGTTTCCATCATTACACATTTTTGCATATCATAGTTTGGGAAGCACTTGGAATTGATCAAATGGGCAGCATAATCAAAAATGGCCAGTGGTCTGAAGCCTCCAATTTTATTTATTTATTTTTTCTTTCTTCAGATGTTGAAGCTTCTTCGCATCTCTTTTCGCCTTATTGGGTCCTGGGAGCTCCCCAGCCAGACCCTGAGCGGAACCGTCTCAAACAGCCTGACTGTCGGGAACCCCAACCAGATCACTGAGAAGCTGGCCGACTTGAAAATGGGCATCAGTGTGCTCATCAAGGTGAGAAAGACAAGCTTTAGGCTACTTTTATTTTTTCACACAATATGTATAGTGGTCGTACCAGGAAGTGTGACAGCATCTTCACATCTTCAGATCTTATTTGGACAGCTATAAGATCATTTTGCATTTGTATCTGCTGCAGGGATGTCTCGATGGTCAACCAAACATGGATGATAACGACTCCCTGCCGCTGCCTTTTGAGGACTTCTACTTGACCAAGGGGGAGAACAACCTCAGAGAGAGCTTTCGTCTGCTGGCTTGCTTCAAGACGGACATGCACAAGGCCGAAACCTACTTGAGGGTTGCAAATTGCAGGAGATCCCTGGATTCCAACTGCACTCTGTAGAGGGCGCCGGTGTATTGCTAGTCAATGCCTGTACATTTGTGTTTTGCTGCAAATCCAAGACCAGTTTAAGTCCTTAAAACCTCCTTAGGTAATTACAGTCTGGTCTTATATATGCAGGAAATGTCAACCAGCCATGGCTAGGTCTGTGTTTTCTTTTTCTCTCCCATATTTAAACCTTACCCATTGTATTCTTCTCATTGGGGAGTGCTCATAACTTAAAGCCGTTCCTTTCAAACGTAAAGGATGGATCTGATATAACATTTCACAGTGGTGCTAAGCAATTTATGGCAGTGTTTTCAAATGTGGCCAAACTGACCTTAGTCAAAGTGCTAACAATATGTTCAAGTATTTTATGGCTCAAAAGGGGGGCTAAAGATCAGTGTTACATCGAAATTGTAATTTAAATGGATAGGTTCACTCTGTGTATGCATGTAAACATTTGTCTGTCTCATAGAGTATGCACTTATTATTAGCGCATCGTATTCTCTTCAAGCGCTGTGTCTTTCTCCATTAAAGTTTTAAATTGCATCCAATATTCTTGATCTGTGTGGTTTAATTTTTACACCTAAAATTTTGACTGGATTTTCAGATCAAAATCTGTGTTGTTGTGCCCTATCATGAGCTGTAATGCGTCCCAAAACAATGAACAAGCTAAAATTGACCGAAAATTTTACTGTTGCTATAAGCTTCAAACATTGGCAGATTAAAACAAGACATGCCAAAAAATATATAAATCTAAATATATAATATGACAAATAAAAGCAATATAGTCGACGCAATGTCGCGGGTCTCTACATATTAACCGGATGAGACAAGATTACATTTTTAAAATGTTTATGAATTATCTTGTTTTATTATTGTGAACGCTTTCAGAACGTTTGGAACGTGCGTAGTTATTACGTCACCGAGGAAACTCCAGTTTGTTCAATCCTTTCAGAATCCTTCCACTGATCCAATCACAGCGCATTACGTAATATGACGTCCAAGAGCGCAAAATTCGATTCTGTTTACGGAAGTCATAGACGGGTGGCGTGTGAACTGATTATTCAGTTTTGCCGTTTTAAATTCATTCATATGTTTTATGAGGTAACCACACCGTTGTCGAGTTGAAACTTTATTTAAAGTCCATATCTCATGGATATGGAGGTCGATATAATTGAGTTTAAAGTCCCTCTCGAAAACAACAAAAGTATTTTCGTTTGGGACATTCAGCCAACATTTTCAGAGGCTTACATTTATGTAAGTGTATTGTGTTGTGCTGTGTTATATTATTAGATTTCATCGTACTATTCCTTTTATTTAATGAATGACCAATAATATACCTTTCACTTGCTCTTTAAGTCAGATTACGTTTAACCTTTGTTCAAAAATGTACATAAGCATTATGTTTGCATATCAAGTCATAGATTGGTTAGCCTTGGACTTTTAGGGATTTTTAGTGCAAAATCACCAGTAATTGCATAAATGTACCAAACTTTTACTTTTAATTCAACTTCTCATCTGACTTTTTAGGAGTCCCTGTGGAGCGTGTATTCAGCATTTGGAGCTCTTTACCTGTTGAAGGTCTGTCCCAATGCCACGGTGGCTGAACCTGTGTTCTATGCACTGGTGAAGTTCTAACGTTACTCATCGGCACAGGCATCCAAAGCTCAGCGGGCCACTGATAAACAGTGCCTTTCCCAAAGTTCTCCTTTAAAGGTAGCCTAATGTATTACAGCTACAGATAAAGCTGTAAATGTGATAAATACAGATAAAGCTGCTACAGATAAAGATGTAGCTGTTAATGTGATTTGCACATGTTTTTCAGATGGGCTACTGATCAGATTTACTTTTAAGAAGGTTTGAGTGTTTGAGTTGAAACTTGTTTTGCAAATGTATTTCTTATTCTTTCTTTCAACCTCTCCCTCAGGTCCGATTGAGCACGAAGCAGAATCTGTCCTTTCTATAGCACTAAACCTCTCAGCCTTTCCAAATGTCACAACCTGGCTAATCACTATCTGGGCTTTGGCAGCTGGTCTACTCGCATTATTACTGTAAGCAGCAATATTGATGATATCGACTCTTCATTTTTCCCTCAAGGCTAACTGTGCATCTGTTCATGGCTGGTTTGTAAACCAAATATTTTTGTGTTTCAACAGTTGAAGGACATCTCAAAGTGTGTGGACGCAGGGTGCCAAGAAGAAACAGATGACCAGCGTGTGCTTTTAAAATATGGATTCATAGCAGAGTTGACCTTCCCACAGCACGGAGTGAGCTGCCAGGGGGTCGGTGTGGCGGAGGAGATAATCGACAACGATCCAGGTGAGGTCATACAGACTTGGCTTGAGGCATGCAACATGCTTTATTTTTTTAGAAGGTTATTGTTAAAATAAAAGTTTTAGAATTTTGATCTCATGTGCACTTAAATATATTTATAAAAATATATCTCAATAATAATAATAAATATTTATAATGATAATAATAATTACATTTATATTACGTTTTAAATAAATAATTAAAATCATATTTAAATTATGTATCTTGTTTGTCTGTCTTATCATATTTTTAACATGTTTATTAATTTGTTTATTTCGCTTTTTAAATAGCCCTACATGACAGCATGCAACGATAGCTATTAATCCGCAACATCTGCTAAAATGTTGAATTCTTTAGATCCAGAGGAAAAGCTGAGAAAAAGAGGGACACTAATGAAACGTGCCAAAGACAAAGCTGTGGTTGCTGCCTTTGAAAAGGTGCTTCTCATGATCTTCGGTAAGTATTTCCAGCAACCTACTGTATACAGCCATTATACAACACATTGCAATCTGTGGTAATATCCATTTCATGTCATTAATGTCCCATAGGAAATGGGAAATTAGCAATTGAGATCATGTACGATCCAGATGAGATCCTTCCAGAGGAGAACTCAGAAGGAGTCATAAAAGTAAGTGTTCCTTCAAGATCTTTGAACATTCTGGTCAATGATGCATTGAATTTATTCAATTTACAGAGAAGTAAATGTATGAAAATTTGTTCCACGTCTACTTAAATCAGCTCATAAGGTTATTGTTTTTCAGGGTCAGTAATATTATTAACCATTGCAATGAGGAACTAGCCAGTCACTTTCAGTTCTTATCCGTTTGGTCAGTGGTTTAGCAACAGCCAATCAGAGAGCTATCTAATAGCCAATTATTTTATGTGGCAGGTAAATGACATCTCCTGGAATGAGTTTGAAGGTGCTGACAGTAATACTGAGGAGGATTTCCCATGGGACCTCACAGTGGACCTCCCTGATTGACACCCACTCAGCTTTCTCAACCCACACAGTTGCCAATGTTTTCCAGATAAGTGACCACTGAAAATTATATAAGTTTTCTCTTTGATGTTTGGTATTGACCATAATGTGTACAGCATTACGGTCATCCTCTGTGGTTAACCTCCCAATTTCAGCGGTAAATGACATCTCCTGGAATGAGTTTGAAGGTGCTGACAGTAATACTGAGGAGGATTTCCCATGGGACCTCACAGTGGACCTCCCTGATTGACACCCACTCAGCTTTCTCAACCCACACAGTTGCCAATGTTTTCCAGATAAGTGACCACTGAAAATTATATAAGTTTTCTCTTTAATGTTTGGTATTGACCATAATGTGTACCTCTGTGGTTAACCTCCCAATTTCAGCACAACTGACCTCAGATTCCTCTTCTCTATTTCCAAAGCAATTCTCTGTTTTTTTATGTGGCTGATACTACCAAGGTCACACAGGTTGAGGTTTAAAGGTCAGGTCAGATGTGAAGCCAAGAAAGTCATGTAGTTTCATAAGGACTTCAGGGAATCCAAAATGCATTTCTTTATAACTTAAAAAAAAAATCTCTTGTGTACAAAGTATGATCAGCCTCTTTTTTTGACATATTTGCACTACCTTAGAATACATTAAGACAGGTTTTAGTATGTTCTCATTAAAATAGGTTTTTGTTTGTGTTAAATAAAATATATTTGTAGGAGTGGATTTTAATCATATGTGCCTCTCTTTTATTTATTGCTTTTGCCTTGCTGCATTTGTTCGGTTGACTGGCTTTTTTCCTTTGTCAAGTAGATTTTTAATGTGTTTTTGGTCCAGGTTTAAGAATAATATCAGTAGATCTTTAAAATCAGGTTACCCAGTTTACCTAAAATTCCCTGTGTCTATTCATTGGTGTGATTATAAATTCCTTTTTACACACAGATGAGGTGCTTCTAAAGTTAAATGCCACTAGGTAGCAGTGTCTGCTGCAATTCAGTTGATTTGTACAATGACTTTTTTTTACTAGACATACATATTGCTATAAAGAAGATTTAAATAAATAAATGATCTCAGCAAGCCATGGGCAACAGTGGGGGTAGAAAAAAACATTAGATTTTTAGCGTATAGGATGTGGGTGAACCAAGACTCAGCTGGGAACATTTTTAAATTATATAGAGTATATAATCATATTTATGATCATATTGACTAATTAGTATGCTGTCAAATTAAATTAGGCTATATACAGATGTACAAGGACTATACTCATCTATATTTTGAATCTGTTTTTATTTTTATAGTATCCATTTCATTTTCATTTAGTCAAAGTTTTAGTAATTTTCTTTTGTCCGTTTTAGTAGTTTTAGTTTTTTATGTGTCTGTAGTTTTTTCCATTAATTTGTATTTAGGTTTTAGTTATATAAATCGCATGTGATTGTCATGCGCATCTGGTCAGTAAAGCCAGTTCTGTGATTAATAGTAAATCTCCATCACGTGCTTTCAGATGGAGCGGCATTTAATGCACAGAGCCATAGATCACTGCTATAATCGCGTTCATAATCGCAGATGAGTCGCATTCGATTATAAACCGCGATATTGCGTAGCTTGTCAGTGTAAGTGTTTTTATTAAATGCCATTAATGTTTTTGTTAATACAGCTTATAGCACTAGTCAACTAAATGAATGTAACATGGCAAAGATGAATGCACTTTTGGAAGTTGAATGTAAGGGAAATGTCATTTTGGAATTTCTGTTGTTTAATGTGATATTGTTGTTCATGTATGTTCATGATGAAATTGTCTTTTATTGCTGTAATTAATTTGTAGCATTAACAAGATGACCCGTTGAATTCATTTTGGGAGCGATGACTGATTGAATGTATTTTTAGTCCAGTGCCTGTATATAAGATTAGTATTGACCAAGTTCAGAGGCTGTCATATGTGGATGTATTTTCAACAGTTTCAGTATGAAAAATAACTTTTAAATTGATTCAATGGATTTATTGCATTTTGAAGTAAAAAAAGTGTCATGGATTTATTGCATTTTGGGAAAAAAGTTTATACAAATTTATAATAAATCTTTGAAAATCAAAATCACCAAAGTTTTACTTAACTACAATAACCCTTTTAAATAGATGAAGATTTTTTAATTATTTAAAATTTTAAATTATTTTTGAATGGATGAACATTTTTGTTGTTCTCATATGAGTGTAATTCATGTGTTTTTTTATGTATACCTATGTTTAGGCTTAAACGTGCATGTATTGGTTTGTCTTCTTTTTTAATGCTTGTGGTTTAACGCATTGCTGTATTAAGTAATGAGTAAGAAATAATTTGTTAATGAACATTTAAATAAATAGAAATAGAAGCTCTTCAGCATATTTCAATGTATTTGTACTTGACTTAAGGTAAGTTCTTCTACCAGTTGAAAAGGGTAAAAATGAAGTCCTTTCTTTCTTTTACTAATTTTGAAAGAGTTATCCATGCTTTTATCACCAGTAGGTTTGACTATTGTAACTCTCTTTATTTGGGGATCAGTCAATCTTCTCTAAAGCACCTTCGGATGGTTCAAAATGTGGCTGCCAGAGTCATAATGGGAGTTTGACAGCATGAACATATGACCCCTGTCCTAGGCTCTTTACATTGGTTACTTGTGCGCTAGGGTTAATTTTAAAGTGCTCTTATTGGTTAAGTCTTTAAATGGTTTAGAACCCCTATACCTCTCTGATCTGTTGATAGACCACCAACCAGTAAGAGCTCTTAGGTCTGCCAATTTAAGGCTTTTAGTGGTTTCTAAAACCAGACTAAAGTCTAGGGGCGATCGGGCATTTGCCGTAGCCGCTCAGAGACTTTGGAATAGTCTACCTATCCAAATCAGAACTGTTCCCACTCTATCCATTTTTAAATCAAGGTTAAAATCATTTTAAAATTGATTTGTCTATGTTTTGTTGTTTTACTTGTGACTTTGTCTTTGTCTGAATTCTGTTTAATGGTTGTTATTTATGTTGTACAGCACATTGGTAAACAGTAGTTTTTAATTGCGCTTTATAAATAAATTCAAATTGAGATTAAGTTGTCAAATTGAAAGCATTACCTACTTTTACCTAAATTAGAAGATAGAATTTAGCTTTGGCATTTGCTGATGAAAGCTGTGAATTTCCACATTTTGGTAAAATAAGGAAGTTCTCAAAAAGAAATCAAAAGTTCTGGCGTGAACACGGCTCTGCTAAACATGTTGAGATTTGTATGCTTGATTTATAAAGAGAATGACACTAATAACCTCTTGTTTAGTCTGAGTCATAAACCTATGTTGATTAGTATTTTATTGGTTGTGAGAGGTTTACTCAGAATCAGGAATGTAAGTGTGTCTCTTTCTGGTTTTTAGTCTCCCTGAGGTGTTTGGCAGAACCAAAAGCAGAGTACTTGATTCCTCTTGCTCTCAAACAACCTCACACAGTACTAGCTTTAACAGTTTGGGAGGGGCAAATGTGATTTTTCGTGATCACTCAGCTTGGTTTGCGCACACTTTCAGTTCCCTGTCCTTATTTTCACTTTCTAAGGTAAGATGCCAGTGGGGGTCTCTACATATACCCACGAGATTGAAATATACCAGCCGTTGTATTTCATTAGAAGCAAACCAAGAGTAACGATAATTTTTTTTTCTTAAAACCACAACCGCAAAAGGGCCATGTGCACAAAGATTTAAACACACACCATCTTGGGCAAATCCTAGTCTGTTATTGTGGGCATAATTCTTCAGAATTCTTATTCAGCTTTCAAAATTTAATACTCAAATATGAATAGATCTTATTATAAAGGCAACATGTTGTTTAAAAATTCACAAGTGGTATTTATGTTATACATTTTACTAAAACCATAAAAAATTGTTATAATATGGGGGGAAAAATCATTCAAATTATTTATTAATAATATAAACAATAGATGATGATGATGATAGGCTACTTTTAGTTCATTATTAGTTCTATTTGTTAAAGCTAAATATTAAAATGAATAATCTGAGCATTTGTTACTGTGGTCTGATTTAAAACCAAAGGCAGAGACCAAGACCAGAGGTAAGAGGCTTGAGACTAGGAATATCAGAGAAAGGTTCATTAGAAGCAAACCAAGAGTAACGATAATTTTTTTTTCTTAAAACCACAACCGCAAAAGGGCCATGTGCACAAAGATTTAAACACACACCATCTTGGGCAAATCCTAGTCTGTTATTGTGGGCATAATTCTTCAGAATTCTTATTCAGCTTTCAAAATGTAATACTCAAATATGAATAGATCTTATTATAAAGGCAACATGTTGTTTAAAAATTCACAAGTGGTATTTATGTTATACATTTTACTAAAACCATAAAAAATTGTTATAATATGGGGGGAAAAATCATTCAAATTATTTATTAATAATATAAACAATAGATGATGATGATGATAGGCTACTTTTAGTTCATTATTAGTTCTATTTGTTAAAGCTAAATATGAAAATGAATAATCTGAGCATTTGTTACTGTGGTCTGATTTAAAACCAAAGGCAGGGACCAAGACCAGAGGTAAGAGGTTTGAGACTAGGAATATCAGAGAAAGGATCTATGATTGTCACACATCACACATTTGTTACTGACCATAAGTCACAAATATAAAGTGTTATGAGCATACTCTGTGGTTAACCTCCCAATTTATCTATAACTTACTTCTCATCCCTCTGTTCTGCTTCCAAGAGAGCACTGTTTGTTTGTTTTTACATGACCGGACACAGAATTGCTTTAGGGGGCTTTGACTACACTTTACACAAGGGAATTCATACTCCAATTTTTAGTAAATATGTAATTATCATCACAGTCTTGAAGGACTGTAAAATATAAACCATAGTTATGAACACATAATCTACCAACATAGTCTCATGACAATTCGTTAGTATTTTACCATAAGATGAATTGGTTGCGAATTCCTATTTATATGAATCATCTTGGTTCGTTTTGCAATCTTTGTCGAGCTCATCTGTTTCCAAGCCTTCAGATGTACCACTTCGATACTAGTAAAATAGTAGCTAAGTTGTCAACAACTAGTTCTGTCTTGAACAAAATCATGTGTCAACATGCCACAATGTCAGTCTGCTGTATAGTGTTTTGTATCTCAAAAGGTATCACTACTCATCTGTCATAATTTATTCATATTCACTCGAATGTATTTGTTCTATTGTTTCGATTTGTTTCGATTGTACCTTGGGCTCTTAGATGCCACATAAATCTTACAAAATGAATTAAAAGCAATAGTTTTGACTCAAACGTGAGATTATGACACATGGTCTTAGCTTCATATGAACGTTCATAAGGGGAAGTCGCTCTTCAGGATGCATTGAATGACAGACGTAGGCATAACCGCAGAGTTCAAGACGTCTCGAAAACGCAAATTCATCAATCGTCCCAATTTCTATTCAGATGCAGAAAATGAACGTCAAAATCATGCCTTTCCCTTTTCGGTCTATTTGCAAAATGCAGTATATAAGCTGCAGACCTAAAGTGAGTCTTCACTACAACGACAAACAAGTTGTGAAGGACAAAGGACAAGTTAACAAGGTAAGCAGTGGAACCAGTGGCTTATTGTAATGAATCTGATTATTTATGGCTTGAAATCGATGCATCCTTGTTTTAATCTCGCATGGTCTCTAATCTTTTATAGGCATCTGTCAGAATGGATCTTCATCGTGTGGCCTTGCTGTGCACCTTTTTCTGCTTTGCGCAGGTTTGGTCATTGCCAACAAACTGCATCCTTCGTAAGGACTTATTGAAGAGATCATATACACTGATAGAGACTGCGGTAAGAATTGCTGAGAATCTTCAGTGGTACAATTCAGTAGCGAATATACATATTCATTGACGAATATACTATTTTGTTTTAGGGGGGCCTTTTCCCCGTGCAGTGCCTGAAGGAAAATGTTGCCATAACTTTCCCGCAAAATGCGTTCGAGTCTGCCAACACGGATCAGGTACAATCTTTGAATAAATCTTTTTTTGTTTGTTTTGGGGTTTTTTTTCGGTTGACTTTTGTGTACATTTGTTTACTTTTCAACTCTTGTTTAGGTTACTGGTGTAGAAAAAGCTGTTTACCAGACACTTGAGAATATTGATGCATTGTTTGAGAACTACAATGATCCAGACCAGTGGGATGCAAAAAAGTGGAATGAGTTTCGAGGCCTCGTATACCGGCAGATTGTGGACAGCAAATGCGTAAGAAAACAGCAAACTACATTTTTCGTTAATATCTAAAAATGTAGAGATCTTGTCTTGGTTCAAATGACATGTGATTAAATTATAATCGTGGCATTATTTTAATTACCATAAAATAATTTCAACTTCTTCCTTGTTTTCTTTGAAAAAAAAATAACACAAACAAAAACTGAGATTACAGTGAGACATTTACAGTTGCAATCAAAATGATTCAACCCCCTTGACCTGCAAGACATTTTGTTGCAGAGAACAACATTTTATGAAAACAATTTAACAAAGACATCAGTGAACTATTAGAGAAAGTTTCTTGATACACATTTGAGTGATTCTGAGAATGTAACATTGGTGAATCATGATAAAAAATCTAATTGGCTCTAACGTTCATTTTCAAAATTATTATTATAAAAGTCAAACTTTGTGCAGAATCTTTTATTCTTTAAAACCACCAGTAAACGCAGCCTATAAGTGCTCAGAAGCTTCGGTCACCTCTCTGCTGCGGTCTCGGCTCAATCCTTGCCTGAAAAAGCTTTCAGATCACTGATAATCTTTGGTTTTCACATTGCTACTTCTTTCTTCAAATTCAACCAAATATTTTCAATGAGAGTTAAATCTGGAGACTGAACAGTCCACTTATGTACATCCTATAATACGTGAACATGAAAAAAAAAAACAGGGATACGTATTACAATATTAACTAATTAATTATAATTAATCTGCAATACAAGTAAATTAAATTGTCTTTATTTATTTATTTCTCTCACCCAGCTCTTTGGGTCTTTTGTCGGTTTAAAGTTCATCCTAGCAATCTCTTCGTTTTCTTTAACTGGAAAAACGAATTTAAAATCGAATTGTAATTTTAATTTTACATTTTAGATCTTCTAGGCCTTATCAAAAGTTTCGTATGAAGTGCCAATTAGCTACTATATGCGTTAAAGAGAGCTGAGTGGTAACAGACATGGAAGTAACACCGGTCACTTGTACCTTGTTGTCAATGATGTTTGACCGCTGGGTGCCTCAACTGACGAATCAGAATCACGTATTGCCAGATAGCTGTGTAATATGTATATGACTTTTTAATTACCTTTTGTTTTCAGTATTTCATGTTTTCTGTGTCTTGGCAAATATAGATCATGAGCAAGTCTGAAGCGGCACAGGATTTCCCCAGCAGAGATGCTTCACTCAAGAAATACTTCGAGACTATATCCTCGGCTCTGAAAGAAAAGGTACGCTTGTGTCATCAACCTATAACTTTAGTCATAGCCTATCTCTTGTGTTATATAATAAACATTCTAATGCTGAATGCCATTTTTCTGTGCAGGATTTCAGTTACTGCGCATGGGAAATTGTCAGAAATGAGATTCTCCGCACCCTGAAGTTCATATTGGATCACAACTCCGACATCATGTTATAAGTTTCTTAGAATTGTAAATGCGTCCTTTATTTATTTATTTAGGCCTATTTATTTATTTATTTATTTATTTAATATTTTATTGTCTGTTTTTGTCTAGAGGTTTATTCTGTTTCTAAATCACTGTATCGGATGTAACTGTCATTTTCGCTTTTAAATTGCATCACACCATTTCCATTCAGCACTGGACAGTTCACAGCTTGAAAACTTCATTATTTATATATTATTAAGATTGTATTTTTGTTGCATTTTACAAAGTTTTTTTGTAATTTCTGAATAACAAATACATTTTGAATACTGACCTCTCAGATCGTGTCTTGTTTTCTAAAATCTTGTTTTATGAGATCTTTGCTATATTTGACTTTTAGTGAAATTAGCTTAATTGAGTTAAGGAGATCAATAATAAGTGTGTAAATTAAAAAAAAAAAATGGGATGGAGGGTGGGTGTTAGGAAGAAAGGTGGATGAGTGAAATATTAGATTAGATAAAGATAAATGTGAAATATTAACACAGGATTGGCTACACCAGGTGTACGTGAAATAGTAAGGCTGATATTCAAACTGCATCTCTATTTCTCAAAACTGTGACCTTACACATTAATGTCTTGACCTTATACATTTGTGCATCTATGAGGCTGTTTGTTCCAGCAGAAACTATTTGTATTTTTAGCAGACATTAAATGAGATCCGAATAGACCTATTCCAGTGATCACACTTTAACCACATATCCAGTGTTTGTACATTGCTGCAAAGTAACATCCTGTTTTTATCTATTTCTATGTCTAGAACAAATGCAAATTTGTTGTACTGTAATGTACAGCTTGACATCATATTATACACTGCACTTGTTACAAATATGTAAATGCTCTATAAATCCCTTTCTTCTTCATATTCAAGCTTTATGTGTGTTTATTTATTTATTTATTTTAAGCTTTAAAATATCAGTTAGGGTGGACCTAATGCTCAGTCTCAATGGAAAATATTTCTCAAGCTGCCATTGTGTAAATGTTATGTGGCTTTGAGCAAACTTGTTCTAGCTTTTGAAGTGTTCGAAAATGAAGAGCTTGTAAAGGATTTTTCACTGACATCGAATTGAAAACCCCTTTAAATGTTGTTCTTTTTACCTAGCAGTGGTAGTTTTTGTTAAACATGAATGTTGTGAGATCAGTAAACTCAGAGAACCAAAGAACAGGAATGTAATTGTCAAGTCAAGTTCCAAGGCTGTAACTTCTGAGCTTGTTTAAATGGCTGTCAATGAGGAAATGCATAGCTGTCTGTCATATTTTTTTATGTAAAAATATCAAATGACTGGTTGGGCCCAAATAAATTGACAAAATGATACTTCAAAGAATCCATGATGTCCTTCATACAGTCATGATTTCCACTTCCAGCAACATAAAACACCCCCATAACAGGACTGGTCCACCTCCAAGCTTTGAGGTGGTGTTCTTCTGTTTATAAGCTTTGCCGCTGATCCATGGGTCCAAAAGTTCCAGTTTGGTCATATCGCTCCATAAAACATTCTTCCAGAACTCCACAGGTCTACCCAAATGAATTTTACATGTTCAAGTCGGCCTTTTATGTTCTTCTTGATCAAGAGTGGCATTCAGCAAGATGCCTCAATACAAAGGCCATAGTTAGTGTTCTTCTTATACTCTGCATTGAAATGTTTTTCCTCCTTTCATCAGGTCATCTTGCAAATCTTTGGCTGTACATTGCAGGTTTTTCTCAATTGCTCTGATCAAATTTATTGATATTGTGCTTTTTCTTCAACACCCTCAAAGTTTTTCTGGTACAACACATTTTAAGCTAAGGAATAAGGCTGTATCTCTAGGAACTTTTAATGCCTTGAAATCTTCATTAGATTTTCTAATAAAACTATTTCTTCTATAGCTTTTGAGAGAGCTCTGTTGAATTTGCATATTTGCTACTCACGTCAGCACATGCATGGGCAAAGTTTATGTATGTGTAACAGCTCAAGCTAATTCTGTTTTTAATAGAGTTTCTAAGACAATTTTGTTCCCCACCATAAAAAAGTGACTTAAAAACAGCAATGTTGAATAGTAATTGAATAATTATGACATAGTTGTGTTATTAAAAAGTCCTATAACTCAAAACGAATATTAGCCTACATTATATTGACATTATAATTTATAATATGCCAGTATTAGTGTTATAGATGCAATTTTTATAAAATCCTGGATCTTCAGAAAAGCTTATATTTGTAAAGTATTGCAGTCTCTGAAGGGCTGAATAATTTTGATTGCAACTGTGTGTGTGGTGTGTGTTAAAAAAAAAACATAGACCCGGCTAGAACAAGCAGAGTGATACAAAATTGTGAAAGGGCGTTCCTGTAGCGATGCTGGTACAATATCTCACGGTTCTCAACCAATCAGATTTGAGAACCAGAACGAACTGTTGTATAAATATATATATATATATATACATACATGTATATAGTGAAAATAACACAATCTTTTTTCCAGAATATCTCGTGGCACATCTCGTGGCATATAAGTGTTGCTGCGTGCAACATGACGCATTACAGTGTGCACTTATTCTATGCACAACAATGTAAAGCGTCAAGTGTATGAAATATATATCTTGTCAATTGTCATCCATCATCGGAGTCTGACAGCCCTCCCTCTCCATTACCTAATTAAAGCTGCCACGGTTGAGTGCATGAAGTGTTCATTCCACACTTGTTTTGTTTTTTTCGGTTTATAAGTGTGCATATGTGCATTTGAAGGCACTTTTGCTTTATTGGAATTCTCAGTGTGAACACACTAACCACACTATTTATACTAAAAACGGCACATAATAGTGCATACATACGCGACTTGGGACGCCAATGATCATTAAGATCAACACAATCTTTCGAAATAATGGAGTGAACTAGCCTATAGCAGCCCACGTTTGGGCTTGATGAACACATAGGACCTGTCCCAGTACCTTCACTTTGCGGTCTTGGCCACTTGAAAGCACCTGCACGCGACAGGAGGTGCGTGCGCAAGAATGTCCCAGGTCTGTAAAAGCATAATTGATTGTAAAGCATTTTCCTTGCTGATTTTTAAATGCATTTAATGTTTTTAAAAAAAATACAAATTAAAGGCAAAAACATGTATTGGTAGAGAATTAATAGTTACGTAAATATATTTAAAACATATTATATTTTTGGCCATTTTTGTATATCTAAAAAAATATTTGAAAGTATATTTTGCCGTATGGGATAAACAACTCTTGTTTTTGTGATATTGTTCGTTTGCCAGTCGCTGCTTGTAAATTATACTCAGAGATATGCACTTCAGTATCTTCAGTTTTAATGAGTGTTCAGTATAATCATCTTACATAATCATATTACAAAAATTAATCAATCAGGCAAATAAATAAATAATAAATAAATAAATAGATAAATAAATAAATAAATAATCCACGAAAAACTACTCTGAATAACTTAAGTGAATGATACAAGTTCAAGAGTAAATTTAAGAACACGCAGGAGCTCCTTTCGAACCACCTCCCACGCGCAGACACTGTAGTCCTGAAGGAGAAAAAAGACAGCAATTTATAATAGGCCATGGGCTTGAATGACAGTATTTTGTTAGAGTGCTTTGTAGACCATATTTTATGCATGCTGAACAATAAGTTTTGGTGTACCTTGTTTCTGAGGAGAGTGGCCAGTTTATCAAAGTAGGTTTTCAGTGTACCTTCTCTTGTGGGAAAATCATCCACGTGTCGCTGCTTTCTCCTCATAATCTACACACGGATGAGACATATGAGACACTTACAGGCATGTTCATCTATAAAATCCTATTTTAAAAATAAATGTATTATTCTCTTACACATGTGTACTCGTCAGTAAAACGATAAACTATGTTTTGGAAATCCTCCACTTTCTTCTGGTTCCAGGATTCTGGGTGACTATCGTTAGCAAACAGGTAGTCAATGTGCTCCATGATTTTATACGTTGCCTTTGCTACACCAGTGTTCTGCAAAGTAAACATATAACAGAAAACATTATGCCCGGTCTCCTTCATCATTCTGGGTTCTAGCAAGTAGTATTCAACAGAAACATTTAGACAATCATGGAGCTAATATGCATGGAATGACTCTTGATGTGTTTATAGTTTACCTGATTGGAGTCATTTGATTGCAGTGCAGATGTCGGGAAGGTTATTTCGACGTTTTCTTTCAAGCATTCACGAGGAAAAAGACCTCCCTATAAGGAAAGTCAGAACATAGGTGAAGATACAGCCTAAATATGTACAACAGGTAACGGAATATAAACCTTTGGGGGGTGGAACTTACCATATTCTCAAGAAGTCTGCGAGTTGTTTTCACGAGCTCCCGTCGCGTGATGCATTTTGTTGGCATTGAACAAATTTGGGCGAAAATAAGAAATGGACACAGCAGAGTGATACATTTCCAAAGTGCCATTATATTTATATGAGGCCAAAAAGCAAAAAGATCAGAAAGATTATGCAAAAAGGCAAAAATTAAAAGAGCTGTAAAATAGCACTCGGTCACAAGCGGTGTTGAAACCTCTTGAAAATCTCCTGATATTGCTGAAGACATGGATGCCAATGGTCCGTTTTATACTTGAGTGATGAATGGAAAGAATAATCGTTTCTGGATTTTTTGTAGACCGCAGCGCACTCGCTTGCGCATCTCTCTCCTTTGCTGTGGTTATCGAGGATGTGGTCTATCTATCTATCTATCTATCTATCTATCTATCTGTCTGTCTATCTATCTATCTATCTATCTATCTATCTATCCACTGGGCAAAGTTACGTCCAGTGGACGTCTTTCTGAAGTCTTTGCACAAGTTGAAAAGACGTCCACTGAGGAGCCAGAATGAAAGGTTTTATGACGTCTTTTTTTGAGTGTTCTGCGCGTCTTATCTATCTATCTATCTATCTATCTATCTATCTATCTATCCACTGGGCAAAGTTACGTCCAGTGGACGTCTTTTTGAAATCTTTGCACACGTTGAAAAGACGTCCACTGAGGAGCCAGAATGAAAGGTTTTATGACGTCTTTTTTTGACGTGTTCTGCGCGTCCGATATAGACGTTCATGGAACCTCCGTACAAGATTAAAAACTAGTTCAAATGTGGTCAGTGGACAT